>NW_009260125.1:326976-352110 GCF_000687185.1 Egretta garzetta
TATATATATACATATATATTTATGTTGATTTAACAGAGTTTTTCCCAAACTGTAGATAAGAGTATCCCCTGAAAGTCCATGACACTGTGTTAGACAATAACACCATAATTCCGTCATATAACCAGAATTTAAATTCTCTTATGAGTGGGGACAAGAAGATATGGTTTTGTTAGCCAAGGCACTGAGGATACCTGTAACAGTTGTCAGAAACTCTGTTTCACCAAAGGTGAATATAAACACCTACCCAAACTGTAGATAAGAGTATCCCCTGAAAGTCCATGACACTGTGTTAGACAATAACACCATAATTCCGTCATATAACCAGAATTTAAATTCTCTTATGAGTGGGGACAAGAAGATATGGTTTTGTTAGCCAAGGCACTGAGGATACCTGTAACAGTTGTCAGAAACTCTGTTTCACCAAAGGTGAATATAAACACCTACAACTAGTTATTATAAGTGTTTATTGTTCCCCTACCCTGAGAAACTCAGCAGCTGTCAACTGTCTCAAGAGATCACAAGAAAATGGAGGGGGCTAAGAGGATAATACCCCCCAAACAGTGATTTAAGTCTTCTAGGGCTACTAAGTATAATGGAAATAAGAACACACAGTAAAAATACGATTATGCTGCATTTGTTTCATGAAGATACTTTATTTTCAAGAGGAACTGTTCAGTTAGAGAGGTTGACCACTGCTCAAATAAGGAGGAGTTAGGCTGGCATGAAGATTTATAGAACTATAGTGTCTGAACATGATCCATACTTAAGGACAAGCGCATATTTGAGTTAACAGAATGAGCTATTTATCAGGCAATGTATGTATGTCATGTACACCACTTTCAGTAAATTGACAAGTTATAAATTCATCTCAGATTTTACTGCTATTGAATGCAGTGGTGCTTCTACATACTGGGTTGAAGGGACCACTGTATTAATGGCATATGGCACCAGAAAAAAAAAAATCACATTAGGATTTGGATCAGAGAGATGATTAGTGTGAAAAAGCAATAGCAATACTGTATGTAGCTATACAGAACCTGTGAGTTGAACTTTGAAGAAGCAGAAGTGCTAAGATGCTTAAAAGGAAAGAAAGGGCATAATTATAAAATAAGGAATATTCACATTCTCTGATAGCTGGGGAGCTAGAATCACTGACCCACCCTCCTCAGGGAATTCAGTTTTGATACTAATTATTAGAGCTACAAATTCTTAAATAATTAATTACATCCATAAAAATAAAAGTAGTATAATTACATATGTTTTTATTTGATATAGGTACTTTTAATTTGCTCTGTTATCATCAGTAGCAACAGATGCCAGTTCTTGCTATCTGTTTGGAGCTAAAATAAGTGGAATTAACTCATCTCTAGTGACTACTGAATTGGATGTTGCAAGGTTGATTATTACAAGTCATCATATCAGAAAATGAAGCTGTACATAAAAAGCAGTAATTTTAATTAGCCAACCAGGGTAACACTTGTCACTCACCAACAACTTTTCTTTCGGCATTACTGAAGACAAGAATATCAAGGTCACACCTGGGACTGAAATCTTTCAGGTTGTTCCAAGCCCTTCCTTATTCAGACATAACCTTCCACATAACACGTTCCTCTGGAGTAAGGAAATTGTCCATCAGCTGGAGCATGGAGTCTTCATGAAATGACCTTCACCGTTGCTGTAGCTACAGCTCAGAAATAATTCCTGTAGGAGATAAGAATAGCAGTGGGCTTCCCCTCATTCAGAATTACGTGACATTTATTTCCTCACCTTCACTGTACTTGACTCGTTTGAAGTTAAATCTAAGCTTATTTTTTTCCTATCTTCAGAAGAAGAATGAACAAAGGTTTTTTTTAATTTCTTTTACAAAATTGAAGATAGTCACAATATCTAAATCTGCAGCAGGCATTTTTAAGTTTGTGAGTATCCTATAGAATAATGACTCCTGTATAAATACTTTATTCAACTTGTTACTGAGGAATTTTTTTTAATGTGAGTTAAGCTGAAAATAGGGGTTTTTTTCCTAAAAACAGATGGGAAGAAATCTGTTTCAAATAGTCATTTTTTAATGGGGAGTCATGTTTTTAGGGAAAATAAATTACTATAGAAATTAAGACAGTTTCAAAATAATGGATTTGTTTTCTGAATAACATAGTAGAAGTGTTCCATAATGCATTTGTTTATCTGAAAGAAGGAGAATACTTTTTCTCTCCTGCTGTTTTAAACTGGGCTTTTTAGAACAGAAAAATCAAACATTGTGTTTCCTTGGAATTTACTGCGTAAGTTCATAGTTCAATCAATACTTTATTCCCTATGAGAAACAGTGGCTGAAGAGCAACAGCGAAGTTTTTACCAAGGACTCCACATCATTATTGTGTATATCCTACTTTTGCTGTTTGTAGTGGAAAGTAAGAGGATGAGAGAGGGAACAGGATGCTTTCTCTTACCCTGGAAGCGGACAAGAAAGCGTGTGCTTGCTATGCCAATGTGCCGGAGAGGTTCAGCATTCGACAGCCTGTGACCTTCACATGAGAAATGTGCTTCTGGACGCACAGAGCAGCACTGCCGGGGGAAGCAGCCTCTCAGCATGACTCCTCCTTCTGCTCAAAGCCTTCCTGCAGCATGCAGCAGCAGCCCACACTAAGAAATCCTGTCTAGCACTGATGGGATCCCTACTGAGGGGAATACGATTCCCTGCATCTCAGTTCAGCTTTTGTTCTGCTGCCTGGATAGCAGTTGGCCGCCAGGGATTTCAGCTGTGAATCTGCTGGAGGTGCTGCGTGCCGTGTTGCACAGCCACTCATTCATTTCTTTGAACTCTCTTCATTGAAGAGGAGTGCAACAGTATCTGCTATTGCATATGAGCATTTTTTGTCACCAAACCAATGTCTAGTCCAGCTGTCTGGTGAATGGTGCAGAGATTTGGCTGTATATATCAACTTTTGGGGTGAAAGCCAAGGTATAATACCATCAAAACACACCATGGGCTGGAAGATTGAGAAAAAACAAGCAACTTGTAACTCTCTTCTACCGTTCAGACACCATCCATTGTAGTTTTTCAAAGTATTTTTTGATTCAGAAGAAGGGATGTGCTCTGGATTGGCTCTTGCTCCCATGCCTTGTTGGATAGATATTGTTCAGAGGTACAGCAGAACACAACTATGAAGTGTATGTACAGAGAGACAATTTTAGACTTGTGTCTGAAGACTGCCCTGTTTTAACTGCAGATTATTTTTTTCATTCGCATATATTAAGTAGGTTCCCTATTTTAAGATAAACTCCCCTCATTTTTCTGTATGTCATCAGCCCTAATCAGTAAATAACCCTTATAATCCTGTTATTGTTTCATATTATTGACTCATTGATTAACTGTTCTGTATTACTGACATAAACTTCCAAAACAGCTGAAGTGAGTTTGGCTTAGGAATACATCTGTTGATGGTTTCTGTGGCAGCCTATTTCACACCCCTTCTTTTAATGCTTCACAAAGTAAGACTGTAGATCTAGAAAATCCATTTATAAATATTTCCTAGATTTAGTAGCAACAGCTAACAACTTCACAAATCCTTTAAAAATATACTGTTAAATAGATATTACACAGTGTAGCTGGCTCCCTAAGTTTGAGTAAAAGATGTAGAGTGAATAAGAATATTAGTATTTTTTCAGTTTAAAAGTTATTCTTGCAGGCATTGCAGAATCTTTCGAGGTACACTATGATCTGTATATGGTTTAAGCAGGTTCTTCAGTTCTCTGTAGTAACATGTACAAGCTGAATAACAAAAGTCATCCACAGCAATTTATTCGTAATGTTAATAAAATCAACCGGTATGAAAGCAGGTTCTGTTATTGATAGCAGAAGTGTTGCCCCTTATTTCAGACATGGTGTGTTTCCAGGATTTCTGAAAGTATATCAAGGTACAGTATAAATAGATGCTTTGACATCACAGTTGAACAAACTGTCCCAAATCTCACTTGACAATATTTCCATTGGTGCTCCAATCAGTTGGACCGTCAGTACGAATAATAGAATTGCTAAAATTTGGCAAAAAATCAGCTTTAATACCTGACTGTTTAGTAGACCTACACATGCCAACAGACTACTATGCAAGTAATTCTTTAACTACGTCATCTGAAGAGCTGCAAAAAGTCAGACATTTCACAGAAAAGGCTTTGCTCTTCCAAAGACGTTAAGAAACCATGTTCTAATTAAGCTTTTCTAGTAATAGAAAGGACTTTGCATGTAATGAGGTGTACCCTTATTTTATTGGTAACATCAAAAGTCTCTGTCTGGATCTCATTAGTGGAAGACTTTTATAAATCAGAAGGAATATATGGAAACATAAATGCTCATGCGTACTTGCTTCTCTCACCAAAATGCCCCAATGCATGGCTTGATTCTTCAGATAGTTCTCTTGTGCACATATATTCAGTTTCATAGAATCATAGAATCATAGAATCATAGAATCACAGAATGTTTTGGGCTGGAAGGGACCCCTAGAGGTCATCCAGTCCAACCCCCCTGCAGGAGCAGGGACACCGCTAACTAGATCAGGCTGCTCAGAGCCCCGTTATAGTTGGAGAAAATGTTTATGGGGGTGCAAAGAACTTTGTGCAATGGGAATCAAAGCCTAAATTTCCAAAAGGGGTAAAGATACATCATCATCTTTCAGTTTATATCTTTAACTGAAACAGTGGAAATCCATGAAAGAGCAATACTGAATGCCTAAAGCAGGTATGAAAAATAACCTTGGACTTTATTAATTATTTATTAGCTCTGCAAGTTCCTAATTAACCAAAATAAAACCCTTGACTTCCTACCAGCACAACCTACCATCCATTTATAATCAGGTTTTCAAATTTCCATTCTTAAATGTTTCTTTAGAGCAGTTCACTTCTTTCTTTCCTATCTGTTTGGAAAAGATGCAGTGTTTTAGTTTTATAATAAGCATGAAAGATATTGGGACATATTGCAGGGTGTTTGCTAAGACATAAAGGTGTTTTATGGAGAAAATCCCAGTGTCTTCTAGAGCTTCATGGCTGGTACTGATTCTTCCCTTAAAAAAACTTTTGAGGCAATAATATGGAATCCAAAAGGATTCATAACTGCTTTTCCTTCTTTTAGTCTTTTTACTTTTTGAGCACTGAAAATCAGTTTCTTTCAGGCACTTGCCTAACCTCTGTATGGTCTGCACTTCCAAATGCCAGAATATCCATAATTTCCCAATTTTGTATTTTCCAGGAATTACATAGAATATATTTTAAGTGTTTATGGTATCTGCATCAGCAACATCTTCTCTGACTGTTTTTACAAGTATCTTCTGCAATATTCCATGCCTAACTTGACACAAAGTATTCACACTTCTCTCTTATTAGCTTCTATCTCTGAAGTCTATTGTTAACATCTTAAAAGATACTCTTGGCAATGATAATGAAAAGAAGATGTTATATTTGCTCAAATGCTGTGCTGGCAATGGAGCTTGTATGGCTGGGCTTAATGCTGGGTCAGAGTTGCTCGTAAAAGAAAATACTCTGCAGACTTAATGAGGAATTCACCAACAGCAGCAAAGTGACCCAATTCGTGCCGTGATTGCCAGGCAATGAGTCATGTACCTTTGTAGAGGGAACACCCAGCGTATCAGTGCCTGTCACAGGGTAACAGCATGGAAGTGCAATGATCAAATCCTCAAATGGTGTAATAGGTAGCTCTGGCTATGTCACAGTTTATTTTAAACAAAATTCTTCAAGTATCTGTCTCAGCCTACAACTCTTGTGCTGTGTTTCTTCTCTGGGTGTCTTGCTGGTTCTGGTGGTCCTCTCATAATTACCCAAATAAATGAACGAATAACCTTCCTACCAGCAGTCCTCAGCTAGAATTACTGTCATTTCCATCTCCTGATTTTACTTTGCTGTTCAGCTTCCATATGACTTAATTTTCAAAATACATAAATTATCTTTGGGCTGTTTTCATGTGCATTGTACGGTGTCTGTCACATTGCACAAAACCAAAAGAACAAATAGAAAACCCAGGCTGTGTTTAATTGGAAGCTACTGAATGCATATTGAACCTAAGAAAAAGTTTTTGAAAAGATATATGCATCTGGAGCGTAACAATCCTGCTAACCACCAGGCAGGAGCTTATCTAGCTTACTTAATACATATGTCTCAAGTTTAGAAAGAGTGAAAATCTGAAGAACCACAGGTTGAATTCATATTCTTTCCATAAAGAACATGCCTATCTGTTACTAAGTGCATTGTAGGTCTCAAATCCAGGAAGTCACTGTGTTTGTTTTGCACTATAAAATATAAAATACATTGTCCTAAGCATTATGTGGTATTGTAGAACGTGGGCACTACAATCTCGTATGCAGTCCCTTAAGACTGCTTTTCACAATCTTACATTTTACTTCTTCAGGAAAAATCAAAATGTAACAAGCAATGCCATTAATCACAAAGTATACTAGAAACTGTTAATAATGTGGGTCAGGCTTTTTTTTTTTTTTAAGGGTTTCTTTTTATTTGACTCAAATTCTCCACCTAATTTCAGTGGGCACTGGATTGAGCCATCTAGCTAACCTGTTATTTCTGCTAATAGCAGTGGATACTGATGATGCATAGATACTGGAAAACTTCCTTTTAATTCATGTGAATTAAATATCTAGAACTGAAACTATTAGTTCTGTGATGAAGTATAGCTAAGTGTTTTTCCCTTTCTACTAAAACTTGGTCAGCTAAATCCTGGAGACATTTCTTCCAAACAGTGTCTGATTTTTCTCTCTGTGTACAAGCAACACTATAAATAACGCTGCAGTCTCACAACTCAGCAACTGCTAAATGCCTGGCTTTGCCTCACTGTAGAGCATTTAGCACCTTTGCTAGCAGTGTTTGAATTGATTAACCTGGAGATCTTCAGGATCACATTTGCCAACAACCTGCTTATTAATGCAGTTTGAAACTATTACACCTGAAAAGTATTGTCAGGAATCGGGAATTCATTCCTTTGCCTCTGCAAAGTGTAGCACACTTAGAAAGAGGAAAAAACTTGTGCTTTTCATGACCCTTGGCAAGAAGGGACTTATGCTACCGTGTTTTATGTTGTCATTACAGGAAGTATCATAAACACTTGAAGCTTCCTGCTTTGCAGTACATCTAAAATCACTTTACTTGAAAATTACGTTTATTATTCTCTTCAGCTGAGAATTCAGTAGATCAAGACGAACGTGGTGTTTCTCTGTGTAATGCAGTTAGTAATTTGACAGGACAGGTGTAATTTCCCATACATTTCAGTTCCTCACAGTAATAGTGTCCCAGAATAATTTCGCAAACAAACTATATTAGGTTTGTGTGGCAAGATTTTGGTAATGGGGCGGGGGGCTACGGGGTGGCTTCTGTGAGAAGCTGCCAGAAGCTTCCCCCATGTCTGACAGAGCTCACGCCAGCCAGCTCCAAGACCCACCGCTGTCCAAAGCCAAGCCCATTGGTGATGGTGGTAGCACCTCTGGAATAACGAATTTGAGAAAAGGGAAAAGTTACTGCACAAGAGCAACAGCAGCCAGAGAGAGGAGTGAGAATGTGTGAGAGGAGCAGCCCTGCAGCCCCCCAGGCCAGGGCAGCAGGAGGGCAGGAGGGGCTCCAGGCACCAGAGCAGATTCCCCACAGCCCCTGGGGCAGCCCATGGTGGGGCAGGCTGTGCCCCTGCAGCCCAGGGAGGCCCATGGGGGAGCAGATCTCCCCCTGCAGCCCGGGGAGGACCCCACGCCGGGCCAGGGGGGTGTGACCAAAGGAGGCTGTGACCCTGTGGGAAGCCTGGGCTGGAGCAGGCTCCTGGCAGGACCTGTGGCCCTGTGGGGAGAGGAGCCCAGGCTGGGGCAGGGTTGCTGGCCGGGCGGGGGCGAGAGACAGCATGGGATGGACTGACCCCAACCCCCATTCCCCATGCCCCTGTGCTGCTTTTGGGGGGAGGAGGTAGAGAAACTGGGAGTGAAGTTGAGCCCGGGAAGAAGGGAGGGGTGGGGGGAAGGTGTTTTAAGAGTTGGTTTTATTTCTTATTACCCTACTCTGATTTGATTGCTAATAAATTAAGTTAATTTCCCCAGGTCAAGCCTATTTTGCCCAGGATGGTAATTGGTGAGTGATCTCCCTCTCCTTATCGCAGCCCACGAGCTTTTCATTATATTTCCTCTCTCTTTTCCAGCTGAGGAGGGGAGTGATAGAGCGGCTTTGGTGGGCACCTGGCATCCAGCCAGGGTCAGCCCACCACAGAAACAAAAGAGCTAATTAAACATTGTTGAATTTTTCTAAGGCAAAGCGTATACAAGGTCGTACCAAGGGCTCAGCTGAACTTTATTAAAGATTAGCAGTCTGTTTCTGCAGGAGGGATCCCTCCAGCTAGTGTAATGTATGACAGCCTGGCGTACTGCTTTCCACAACAAGCTGTTGTGCCGAGCAGAATTACAGAACACATTTTCAGTAGAATGTTTAATAACAGGGCTTTATATATTAAAGATTTTTTTTCTCTTCATGTTTTGTTATATTTGGAACAAATAAGCACAATAAGGCCCTATTTGCTTCCATACATTTGGAAAAATGAATCTAGGAGTAGTTCATTATGCAAAAAGGGCTAGGTTATTACTGTGCCTTTCATTTACACTGTAAATCCTTGTGGCAAAGATACACCTTGGCTTTTGTATTTACCTCACTCAGAAGGCACCAATCTGTGAATCCAAATGCAAATCAGCTTAATAACAGTGAAGGTGTTTGGATAACAACAGAGTGTGCTGTGTTTGCCCTTAACTTGCAGTTAAAAATGTAATCATATAAATATTTATAATACACCTATAAGCTCAGAGCATTGAAACCTGTGCACAAAGTCTGTGAGTAGGTATTGGACCATGCAGGGACTAAGAACTTGACTTCTACTCTCCTGACCGTCACATAGACTGTACAGGAACACTACTCGTGATATTGTCCTTGTAATGCTGCCAAAGGCTGTAAAATACAGTTTACTGTGGAAGGATGAAGTGCTCTTGAAAATGTGTCTATGGTACTGAGCACAGAACACTTTTCTGAGTCTTTCCTGTCATAGTTCTGGGATTTTTAAATGACATTCGTATTCCTGTGCTGACACATAAATACATTTGCCTTTTTTGATATCACACATAACTACATGGAGTCAGTAATAAAAGAAATATTGGGAGAGCACCTTTCCTGCTTCTGAAAGTAGCAGAGCTAGGCAGAGACTATGAGACTCAGTGCTTCTAGGAAGTGGAAATATTTTCAAAGTCAAACTGAGCACCTTGTTCCGAAATAAGCACTAATATGTTATAATTATGTACTTGGATGCTGAGATTAAAAGAAAGACATATAAATTCCTAGTTGTTCTCCTACCTGGACTAACTGGTGTGGAGTTTTCTATCCCTGGAGTTCTTCCAGAGTTAATAATTCCATAGCTTTATACTAATAATGGGAATCTGGGCTGAAGACTACATGAACTGACCGTTTTTCCAACTTGCACTAGCAGTCAACATAAGACTTCCATGTTAAGTGTTATTTATTGTTCCCCAAGCTCATATAGGCAGTATTTCAAAAATAGTTTATTGTTATTAAATTAACACACTCCTTTTCTGGCTCATTGTAAAGATTTCTTAGGTGTCTAAATGTATACCCTCAGGTGCTTTATGCTCAGTTAAAAGAAAAATGCTCCTTCAAAGGCTATTCATGTAAATGGCACCTTCTCTCCAGAAACATAGCGCCATCATGTAACATAACACTGAGCATGGAAAGCCTGCACTCAGGTATGGTGACTCACCATGTTTCCCCTGCAGGACAGAAGAAGAAACAAGCTGAAAAGGCAAAGGGAGTTTTTTTTAAATAAAAAAATAAATCTGCCACATAGCTTAAATATCTCTAAACTGTAGCAACCACCCATCTTGAAGTTGTAAATCCAGACAAAGTAGTTGCTCGGTGAATGACCTTAATATTGTTTTTGAGAGCAAATCGATGAACGATGCAAGCAGTGCTCATGAAATCAAAGAAAGTCAGTATCAGTCCAGATTAGGTCAAGTTCCTGTAATTTCTAAGGTACCTTCATGTTGTGTGACAGTACTCGCTTGTATGAACTGGTCGTGGTTACTTGCAAGCTGCTCCTTTTGTGTCTTCTGTTCAACAGCAACAATAGATTGTATTCATCATAAATATGCATAACGCAAATATACTTTGTTGGTTTTGATCCTGGAAGATCATGTTCTTTCATTATGGAATTCAAAGATTATTTTTTCTTACGTTACCATGGTAACAAAATGGTAACTGGGTTCCTATTTTCATTTTACATTAATAAAAGGCTCAATATTATAAGCAGTAGCAAGTGTGCCCTATTAAGCCTTGATGCTATATAACAAGAGGTGTGTTTATGTAAAAATATGAGGCTTAGAATTAATCCTTTGTTTTAAGTCTTGAATCACCATAGTTTTAGGCCTGCTTATCTGTCTGTATGAGTGTAGTTAAAGACAAAATCTATTAAGAACAGTAACTCTGCATTAATTTAAAAGCAAGCAAAAAGAAAAATTGCCTATGGTCTGTAAGATTCCTATATATAGACCTCAACATTCAGATCTTGGTGGGTGTTTAAGATTCTCCAGTAACTGCCTCCAAGTCTGTTAACCTGCACATTGCAAACCCTATGGTGCTTACAGAAAGGTATAAAGGACGACAGAAGTATTAATAGCAGCAACTCAGTTCCTCCAGGGTGAAGGAGTAAAAGAGGCAATAACTATTGATTATTCCATTAGTCAGGGAATTGCTTTAACCATTTGCAAGATCTCAGGTCCTCCAGGCTGAGGGAATAAGAACAGATGCAGGAGGGAAATGGGACTCAGTAAGATTTTATCAAGAGCAATAAAGTTCTGGTGGGGATGGAAACTGCTGTACCTGGTGTAAGAGTCACCCTGAACACATGCATCTAGGGATCATGGTTTGCTCTTTTCTCCATTTTTTGAGGGAAGTGAGTAGTTGCCATCTTATAGGAGTACAACACCCAATGTATGACACAATGCAGAGCTCTTGGAGCAAACTCCCTAAGGATTATAAGAAAAGAGGGTGAAACCTTCCGTGTTACCATCTGAGTGACCATATTGTCTCCTGGCATTGTAGGACAGACATAGCAGGTATAGGTAGAAGTGGCAAGAAATTTTCCAGAAAATCTGCTCTTCCTTAAAAGTGCTCATTTGTGTAATTTACCCATTTCAGTTCAACTTTCATGAGAAAGGGTTCCTCATCTCCATGCTGGGATATCTAGTGAAACCATGGGTGCAAGAGAAATGGACAAAGGAAAACATACTGTAGCATTACCAGTAGCTATTTAGTCACCTATGAAAATCGGTGGGAAACTGAGATTCAGGGAGACTAAATTAAGCAGCTGCTGTGTACAGTAGCACATTGGTGATTCTGAAGTAGAGTTCTGGGTCTTTTGGTTTTGCCACAAAAAAACCATTAGTCTCATCTTGAAGCAAAATAGCAACTATTTGAAACCTTGGAGTGTTATAGAACAAGATAATGATTACATTTGCATCTGTAAATATAGGGCATCTCCTGGCTACATTACATGTGGGACAGATGATGAGCAATTCGACTGGAGAACAGACAGGCTAGAGTTAAGCTGTGTGTTAAGGATACTGAGTTAGTCTATAATTGGACCATGCATTTCATTTGAAATAGTGGAAGCAGATTAGACAGAATATTCAATTCATAGTGCAGGGCATATGCAAAGGTTATCATGTATGTACCATATCCAAAAGAACGTGACTAAGTCACGTAAGGGCAGAAAAGTCAGGTCTTTAGCTGCCAATTTAAGAGAGGGATCCAGAATCTGAAATTTAGTCCATTACACTTTTCTAGGCAAGTTGACTGAAGACCATGACAAAAATAGAGAAACACGGGGATAATTGAGTCTGCTGTTGGACCTCCTGTGAGACTTTGCAGTCATCCCTGCTGAATATGACTACTGAATATCCCTGTGTTTGAAACAAACTACAGTAGTGTATTAACACTCAATATCACAGAATCATTGAAATTTTAGATTGAGAGGAGCTCAGTAGGTCATCTAGTCCAACTTCCCACTCAAAGGAAGGCTTACCTCCACATTTTATGTAACTTGTATTTTTGTCTGATTGATAAACTTCTGGTAATCCTAGTTTGGCTACATGAAATATTGAAGAAACAGTAAACTAGAGGTACTAATCTAATATGCCAGCTTCTTCCCTGTGCCATGTCTAGGAATAGCATAGCATTGATTTGCCAGTGTTTTATGAGGAAGATGCAGTTCCTGTCAATAGACCTTCGGAGTGAAAAATTCCTCAGGAGAGAGCATGCAGATCAAACATCTGATGCCTGTGCTGTTAGCAGAGCTCCCAGGAGCCCGGGGGCTTGCCAGAATCCCTGTGTTTCTGCACAGTTCTCACAAAGGGCTGGAGATCTTTGAGGATGCTGCTGCATCCCCAGGGCGCAGATATTCCATGGGGAGTAAATTCAACATATTTATGGACAATCCAAGTGTCTGAGTGTTTTAACCATAGCATCCCTGAAACACAATAGTAATAATCTTAACCAACCCATTTCTGCAAATATGAAATTCCCAGAAATAAACAAAGAAGATGAGTTTTAGTTTTAAATGCTGAGATGAAAAGGGAATTGGAATCAGAAAAATGAGGGAAAGTGTCTTATAGATTTAGCAAAACATATTCCTGATGTTAGCTACTGAAATACTAGCTTCTCAAGTTCTTTAAGTCTTTGCTGTAGACATTCAGGCTGCCTGTAAGGAGAGAAAGGTGTCTATGACAAGCAGTCCAGGTAACCTAACTAAGGTACCATTGACAGCAAGGAGTTTGGACAACTCTGAAGGCCGTCCAGTGTTTTGGCAAAGCTGAACACTGGCTAGTAGGAATTCCTGAGAGCATGGGAGTCCTGTCATTGTCACAGAGAGAACCTTGCACTTCTAATATGTTCTTCATTGCATGGAAGTCTCCATTATCTCTAGCTGTAGAGTGGGATTCAGTATAAGGTTAAGACAGTTGCATTTTGGGCAGTGCAAGTGCATTTTGGGCATTGCAAGGGATATTTTGTCCTTTGCATATCTGCTAGCTTCACATGGATATCTGGGGCATCCCACAGAGACCTATGTATGGCCAACTGAATTGAGCTCTTAGCAGGTAGGCAGCTGAATAGCTCTCTTGCTTACACCATTGATGAGATCTCTATTGACTGTAATAGTTTATACACATGGCAGAAATGTAGACAATTAGACTTAGCTTTCTTAATCTCATGCTGAGTTTCTCACAAAATGATTCAAGAGGTTTAACTGCAGATTCTGAAAAATAGACATCAAAAAGTCGATGAAATAGGTTTTATGTTAGCTTACCTGAAGAGATGTCTGAATCACTGCTGCATAATACAAGCTTCACGGTACAGTGTTCAAGGTGGTGGATTAATAACTGAGGAAGAGACAGTGTCTTTTGCACAAAATCATAACGTTAAACTTCTGTCCAGGAAGTGGAAGAACTGGTTTCTAGCCCCTTCCCAGTGCCAACAGTCTTGAAACCAAACCCTGCGAGTGTGATGTAATCACTACAATATTGATAAAGGTTTGATTGATTAAGATGTTTGAAAGACTCTGAGACTGAGGAGGACCTAAAACTCTCCCATTTACAAATGGAGTTTTGAGCCATTTAGTGGTTTTAGTCAAAATAGGGATAGCCTGACCATGGTAAAATGGACCATTAGGAAATTAGCATCTCAAATTGAGATGCTTCCCTGCTAACTTCTCAACTTCTGCTAGCTAAGTCAAGTCACTTCTGCCGGCATCTATGGAGTTCTGTCGACCACAGATGACAATAGGGGCAATAACTAAATATAAGCACATCTGCAGTTTGACAGCATGGTTAGCAGGTGATTTGAATTTGATTACTCAGTCGCTTAAGCCTAACAATTTATCAAGTCCGCTTATGTCATTGAAACAAGCAATGTGAATATAACCCTTACAGATTTACTTACAGATTTATTATTTTGTATACTATACAAATGTTTAAAAGATCATGAAGCAGATTAACTGTAGACTAGACTCTGTTTGAAGCCATAGAAAATACACATCAAAGATTCGCGTTACCTCTGAATGCCTAGTGTCACTGAGGGTCTTTCTAGTAACATAAAAAGAATAGCAGTATGATACCTTTTCATGAGTGAGAATAAATAATATGGATCCAAAGAACTTCTGGCATGATCTTAGACATACATCACATACGCCTTTGTCAGCTTCAACCAATGTAGCTATACGGTTTTGAAAGACATCCTCACAAGCAGGATGTGCCATAGAATGTGTTGGATAAACGGTTTACTTTGTAAATTTTCCAAAACTTTCAAAAAGATCATTCTATATTTAGGTCATGTGCTTGACAGCATGTCTTTCATCTTACTAATAGGCACCACAAGGCCACATAAGGAGGGGGAAGTCCCTGGTGTGGACTATATTTTCATCACTGTTGAAGATTTTATGGAATTGGAGAAAAGTGGTGCTCTCTTGGAAAGTGGAACATATGAAGGTAAGCACGCTTTTACTGCTAAATCTGTCTCATGTTTCCATTATGCTTTTTTCTAATTTGATGGAATTGCACTGGGACATCCCATTACAAATGTGTCATTGCTACTGTTATGAGAAATTTGTGAAGAGCCATTTGTCAATTATGAAAATATTTTCATATGTAAAAGTTAAATGCAGATGGGTGCACTGTAATTTTAGTATATTATACCGATTAAGAGAAACAGGATAATACATTGCATTTACATGAAAGAAACACTGGTTCTTTATGCCAAATACTTGAGGAGATTTCCACAAAATTTCAGCAAACAGCTGCTTCTCTAACATACGACAAACAAACTCTACAATAGAAATAATTTGTAAGGCTGATACTTTTCCTTTGCATGTCTGATCCTGCAAATACCAATCTATAACAGGGGTTGAAACCTCAGTATTGAAGTAAAACAGGAAGGATTTGCTATGTCACGTCTTATGGGCTTTGTAAAAGTTATTGAAAAGAACTCATTATTTTTTTAATATGATGGAGGAATAGGAACTGTCCTAATGACTGTATTAGAAAATGTCTGTATATGGGGCAAAGAGCCAGCAGCTTATTGCAGAACAGTGCTTCCCAGGAGAACTCATGATTCATCTGCTTTAAAACCTTTTCCAAAACACAGCTATCCTGAAAGTGAAACTACTATAAATGGAAGGGCAGTTACATAGCAGGGCATTTTAATAAAGCCAGAATAAAGCTATACTAGTTTAAACCAGATGATTCTTAGAAATACACTAGCATTTAAGATAACTGAGTAATGGATAGATCTTTTTACTCTAATTTTCAAAATGAGAGGGAACACCCCACATATGACAAATATGACCCATACATATGAGAATACCTGGGTGAGTAGAACCATTTACAGGAAACAGCCCCATATTTTTACCTTGTAGCAAAAGAAGCAATGAAGACCTTTTTGTCCTGACTTTGTGCCTGTCAAGGAAAGCATCCGAAGATAAATAAGAAGCTATTCACCCCAAAGAAAATCATTAGCTCTGTTATAAATAGCAGGAAAGAAGGTAATCCTTTCTCACCTAATCAGCACAAAGTACTCATTGGAAAGTAGATAAATTTTCATAAAGAGTTATGTCAATACAGACCTTGTAACAAAGATTTCCATTAAAGAAGGTCAAATAAAGGAAAATATATTGTCTTTTTCCTTTTCTACTTTTTTCCCCGTTGTCTGGCACCTAATGGTAGAAGTTACCTAAACATTAATACAACACCACAATTTTACGTTTATCAGAGATCCATTAAATAACAAGCCTTTCCTGAAGTATCTTTTTGTTAGCTTAGGTGTTTGAAACTAATGTTAGAGGAGCTTAAGTAGCACAAGCCTGTCATTGCTTGACCATGTAATTTCATTAGTTTGTAGCAAGTTTGTAGAGATTGAACTGCTAGGTTAAATTAATTCACAGTGCTCTTCTGTCGCTTGAGGGATACTGAGAGGTGTCTTTTAATACCAGCTACCAGAGCCAAGTGGACAGCAAGGTGAAATACTGGTTGGGAAAATCTGCATAACTCCTTAAACTGGCTGAGGACCTCGCTGAAGAGAGGTCCAAAGTCGTGACTATGCAATGTCTGTCCTGTCATTCACTGATCACAGATGACAAGCTCACTGAAGCCGAGAAGTCAGAAACTAAATGCAAAACAAAATAAACTCAACAGACATATTTCTACATAAATCCTGTCTTTGATTCCCACGTTTCCCAATCACCAGCTGTGCATTCAGAAAAATAATAGATAATATATTATCTGTCTATGTATTATGGCAAATAATAGATAACACATGAGAAAATATACCTAATTCTCCTGTTCCCATACAAAGACTTTTGGACATGACCTTACAAAGTTAGACCCCCCATTTCCTGATTAATTCCTCATGACTGTAGTACCTTCCTCAGGGAAGGATTTTGCTAATCATTCCGTCACAAGTTTTTCTGAGCACATTAAGTCTGCAGTGATTAAGTTTACTGGTGACAATTATACCAACCAGAGCAAAGATATTTTCATTTCCCCCCACTAAGAGAAGATGACTTTTGAATCCTTCCATAGATCAAGTAACTTATGTGAGCATGCATGTTCTGGGAGATGAATTTTCTCTCCTTATCGACACTGGTTATCAGGCCCCTGAAACAAATCTTTTTAATGATTCTCAGTGCTAATAGATTTCTTTATTATTTCCTTTTTTTGTCTTGAAAAAAAATATTCTGTATTTAGTTAAGTTTCTATAGTTTAGCTGAGCAGGTCTATGCTGATTGTCTAACCACGGCCACTATGTACCAGTTTGTCCCTCCCAGAAAAATGTTTTAAAGAAGGGATTTCTCATTTAGTTGAGATAAAAAGAGAGACTCTGTGTATGTGTGTTGTTTTTCACTTCTTGACTAGAAGGGTCGATTCAATCAATTTACCTTCTATTGTATGAATTCCAAAGAGAATCAGAAACATCCAGGTAAACCAGAGGAGAAGGAGGCCAAGTGGAGACTTACCCGACACTGAGTCTTTGTATTGTTCATTATAGTATTCAGTACTGTTGGAAGGATGGATAATTTCTCATAATCATGAGAAAACGAGTGAAAGCAATCAGAAATTTTTTGTTCTGATGCACGCATATTGTAGTTGTGATTTCAACCTGGACAGGACATAATGTAAAAGTGAAACCAGTATATATTCTTAGAAAAGTAGAGTTCTACAGTTCTTTTTTTTGAAGCACACAATATTTTTTGAGTTTTAAAATAGATTCTTAAGTTACAAAAGCTTCAGAATTAAAAATAGGATGCTCTGTGACCTCCTTACTACTTAGGCTTTGAATACGCCTTTCTTTGTCTACCACTTTTATGACAACTGTGAATGACTGTAGTATTCCAAAGTGCTGTAGAAAAACAACACTATATTCATGATAAAAACTCTACAAATCTCTTTTTTTTACCAGTTTTGCAAATATGAAAATATTTAGTTTCAGTAGGACCAAATCCATTACTATTTTGACCTTTTCTATTTATGACTTTTTGAGCATCTGCTGAAAAGATCAAGCCATCTTTATAGATATGAATTATTTTAAACATACATAATGGTACATAAACAGCTGCTGCATGTTTTGCAGCTTGTGCAACTTCCCTGTGGCAAAGTTCCATGGCAATCTAGGTGACACTGTTCAATGCAGAACGAGAAAAAGAATACAAGGCTCACTTCTACTCTCAGATTAACAGTCCAAGTCACATTAATTCAGCAAGATTGTCATTGAGTTCTGAATTTGTAATAAAATTTCAGTGAATTCCACCAACACATTGCTATTTGGGGCAGGGAGTGTTTGCCTGAAGCACACAAAACTCATTTATTTGGAGGTCTTTGTATAATAGTGCAGCCAAATCCTAAAGGTTTCACTTTGTTTCTTTTTAGTGGAATTCCAATTTGCTCTACTGATTAAAGGAATTCTAATTTGGCCCTGAATTATAATTTCATTGGAGATAAAACTTGTTTCCAACACAGATATTGGGGTAAGGTGAAATGACCATAGTTCTGTACCAGAGGAGGAAGTGTTCCTGTGCAGGGTGAAAGCCACCTGCCTCTGTTATGCAGACCCATGTAGCACAGGAGGATATGGCCCAACAAAATAATGCACATTCCTTTTCCGATTTCTGGAATGAAGTTCATAGATGGTCTTTGAATTGGCACAGTAGGTGCAAATGTATAAAATGGAGAACAACAAAGCTGTGATGAACAGACAAACTGTGTGTATATGTGTGTGCTATCTTTTATGACTTCTCCAGTAGGAGGGTTGGCTTGGTATACTGTCATCTCTCTGATACAGCAAAACTTGTATGGAGACTTCATGGATCACTCTCTTCAAAGGCTGTTCCCATCTCCTTATTAGGTCAGCAAAATTTCTTAGCCAGTGCAGCATATCAGTAGACTGAAAATGTGCTTGAAATGTATATTAGTTAAGAATGCTAATGTTCATAAACAGAAATGTAACAGCTTCAATATTATTTCCAAAACCCAGATATGTTAAGGCACATGACTGAACATTATGGTAAGACATCATTATGAAGTATTAATAATGTAAGAGTGGAAGAATAATGCATGCTATGTGTAGAATTGCCTTTTAAAAGTAACATATGCAGTAGCAGTACCAGAAATAACAAGAATAGTTCAGTGTATAAATACTATAAGAAAAAAAAACGTGTTTGTTGATAATCCATAAGGACATAAACGTATTTCAAATATACAAAAGCAAGACAGCTTTTAGCAGTGTGGAACTCAATAACAAATTCAGACATAGAAAAGCTTGTTCATAACCATTAAAGATGCTGCAAAATTATGAAAATAAGTGAAATCAACCAGTATACCTATGAATAATGTACTAAGTAGAACTCTCTTTTTTTCTATCAAATTTTTGTTTGTCTCAGAAGAGCTCCAGAACAGTTGTTTTAAAAAAGACAACTTATTTACTATTAATATAAGAATAGTCCTTAATTTATTATTGGGGTTGGACTAGATGACCTCTAAAGGTCCCTTCCAACCCCAATCATTCTATGATTCTATGATATCCCATGAAAAGCAATCATTTTAATTATTGTGCCACTAATTTTCTCAAAAATCCACTTTTTATCATTTGTTTGATTGTTTGTAATTATCTCAAATTCATTTACTGGTTAAAACTCAAAGCTCACTGAAGCTACTTTACCGCTTACATGATCGTGGACTTCCCTTGGCCATACTGGAGTTGGTGGTAAAATTCCAGCTGGCTTAAACAGAGACAGAATTTCAGCCTTTTTTTTTTTTTTTACTGATGGAGTATTATTTGGCAGAAGGCTGAATGTTAACTGGAATTTCCTTAATATTCCAGAACACTGTAATTCTTAAGCCTTTAAAAAAAAGGTTGAATACGTCCCACTGGTAAAACCTCAGTGTTCTGTATTAATTGTTTATCTGAGGACACAAAACTTACAGTTGTTTTAGTAACAGTTTTAAGGGGTCAGCTTACATGTTTTCAGCTGAGTCACCATTATGATGAGCTCCCATGGGAAAGTGAATGTGGGTTGAAGCAGAGGTCTTGTCTGTGACTCTTCCCACACACTGGCATGAAAGCAACACCAGGAGTGCTCTGAGTCCACTCACCTGAAAAGAATCCTCAACCCCAAGAAGTCATTTACGTTTTACATAGGCTTTCATTCCATTTCTAAAGCCAAATTTAGCCTAAAACCTTCTAAATGATCTAAACCTTCTTTTCAGTTACTGTGGTTTCAATTAACATTTCATTTTACTATCTGTAAATTTAAAATATGAGTTAAGGACTGCTTGCTCTATGTAGGCAACGGAGTTTTTAATTAGTGCATTGTGGTAACAATGGTTTTATAAAGAGGTGGTGTTTGATTCTGATTTAAAATGGAAAACAAAGGAATCAGAAAGGTAGATGTATACAGATAAAAATAGATATAGTCCTTCAAAAGCCATGTCTTAACAGCAGAAATTGTTTTCAAGGGCAAAGATGAATGAAATGAGATACTTCTTTATAGTAAAGATCACATCCCTTTTGAAAGTGCCTATTGAAGTGATAGATCCCATGTCAATATGATGTCCACTTCTCACCACCGTATTCAGAGAACATATAAATGTGGATATATCAACACTTAGGTCAAAAAATAGGAGAAGAAATCTTAAATACCGTCAGTGACTTCACGATCTGGTTGAGTTCTTGTACCTGTTCTATATTAGTAAGATTTTATCAGCTTTGTTGTGTTTCCTGCCTCACCCTTGGGGCAGAGGAGTGAGTTGAATCTCATCATTAAATATGAAATGCAAAGAACTAATGATTTTTTTTTTCATAAAAAATAAAGTGGGAAGCATAGCCCTCAAAAACGTAAATGCTCAGAAGCTCAAAAATATAATGCTATGAATATATCAACATGTGTAAAGAATCCTGTCTAAATTTGTTAACACATTTTAAGGCATAAAACATCACATTTACTTATTTTTTTAAAGTTTATTTAAGTATTTTGTCATTTTCTACAAAATCAAATAAATATGATTCCCTTTTTGTACAAAACCCTTTGTAAAATTATATTATTGCAATATAAAGGGCGACTTTCATACTTCTACAGAGCCTTTTTAAACTTTCTGAAATGTAGGATTAGTGTGACAGAATGTATCCTTCCTCCTGTTCTGAACTGGAGGTTGTATAAATGCTCATTATTTTAATAATTGGTATTCCTGGGGTGTGGTTGCTTTTATCTTAGGAAATCAGGGCTCTGTCTTAGCTGGCATCCAGAGACAGAAACACTGGTGACATCAAAACACTAACTGTTATGTGAGTGATGCTGCTTGCCTCCTGCCGCTGGGGCTGCCAGGCGAGGGTGGTAGTCCATAATCCTGCTGTGGTCCTCTCACTCCTGCAGGTTGGGCTCTTCTCCATTTTCTGCTGCAAGGCTTATGGTGAGAGGGTTTTCTCCCCTACATAGGTCCTGCAGCAAGTCACCATCCTCCATAGGAGACTGGTGACACTGCAACCAAGCTGCTGGCTGGAGAAAGCTTACAGATACATGAGGCTGCAGGCCATATCGATAGGCAAATACTATTCTTTCAGAAATATTGAAGATATGGTAAGTTTTGGCCTACTGCAAGAACACAAGCAATAAGAAACTATGACATCCAGATGTTCACCATAATGTAGCATGGTCTCTACAAGTACCTGAAAGGAGGGTGTAGTGAGGTGGGTGTTGATCTTTTTTCCCAAGTAGCAAGTGATAAGATGACAGAAAATGGCCTCAGGTTGCACCAGGAGAGGTTTAGACTGGTGAATAGGAAAAATTTCTTCACTGAAAGGATTATCAAGCATTGGAATATGCTTCCCAGGGAAGTGGCTGAGTCTCCATCCCTGGAGGTATTTAAAACATATGTAGATGTGGCACTTAGGGACATGGTTTAGTGGTGGACTTGGCAGTGTTAGGTTTATGGTTGGACTCGATGATCTTAAAGGTCTTTTCCAAACTAAATGATTCTATGATTCTATTACTCTATGACAAAGCGGCACCTGGACCACATTCCAGGTCGTCAAACCCACTTCCACGGGCATCCAGGAAATAGAAGCTTATGTGGCTATAGTTTTATGTGTGGAATTAGAAGAGTTGGACCATTCTGTCTTACAACAGACCGCATCCTGATGCAAAGATGTGTTGGCTCCTTCATCCTGTGCACTCCAGACAAATCAAAGAGATTGCTGCCTTCTCCATGGCTTCTAACAAGGTTCAGCTGAACGAAAACCAAGAGTGATTGCAATTGTCTCTGTCTCCAGGAGAATCTTTCTGCTCACATCCCCCACCCAGTAGATGGTTGTACCAAGGATGGCCATGGATAGACCTGATCTGTGCATGGGTTGAGTAGGCTGTGATTGGGATGTACTGGACTGAGCTGTGATGCAGTCAGCTGCTAGACTGAACTCCCTGCCTGGCCCTGCCAGAGAGCTCTGCTGCCTGAGTAGAGGGTGCTAGATGGCCAGAGTAGTGCTTCTGACCATCCTAGGGTGTTGGCTGGTGCTCTCCCTGAGTCGATGTGCAGTGCTTCTTTCAGCCAGCCATGCCATGCACAAGGTCAGAGACTAGCCACTGTCACATAGGGCTTGGTAGAACCCATAATTCTGCTGGCTAGTGCTGCCTACCTCAGAACTGTGCGTAGACGTTCAATTAATCTAATTTGTGTTCTGTTGAGATTCTGTGGCTAGCACAAGCAGCAACTAATTGTCAGCTCAGGGCTGCTTTAAATTACATCAGCTGGTAATTTTCCTAAGGAAATCAGAAGGATTTATGTCGCCCAGGCACACAACACTTTTTTTTGCTCATGCGTGTTCCCAGGATGTAGAACAGGACCAGGCACCACAGAGCCCATATTCTATGGGTCTGTTCTCCAGAAACCCTTTCTGCTCAAACAGGCTCACTGAAACAACTGTCAGTGTACTTTATTTTATATCAAAACTAGATCAGCACCAAGAGGATCTCAGCTCAAGAAACAACTTTTGCCTTTGTGCTTTTTCTGAGCTGGGTTGACCGTGTGTCAGCTCAGCCCAAGACCTGCCCTATTCTTTACAATTCTGTGCAGTCACTACCAGAAAGGTATTAACAAACTGGAGTGTCCAGACAAAAGTAATGCAAATTACCAGGAGAGCTGTAGGGAATAAATTTAGAGAACTCATCAGATAGAGCTTTGTGCAGTAATGATTGAGAAGCTCAGAGAATTTAAAATGTGTGAACCCAATGGATGAATAAAGATAATTCAAAGTTGGGCAAATAAGTAACCAGGGCTAATGTGATGTATCTGGAAAAGATGAACATTTGGATTTAATACTAGGAACAAATTTTCTCATACCGATGTGATTTAAATGTTAGAATAACCTTCAGAGGTGGAGATACAAGTTTCATCTCTTGGGAAGTTTAAAAGTAGTTATTAGTAGAAATATTCCTGTACTAGTCAAGGGATTAATTAAGGGCTGTAGTATAGTATTGTCTGCTTCAGTACAGTATTTATTAACGCTGTCTATGTGACACATTAGGTTTTCAGTCTGGGGGGCTTTTTTATAAAGCAGATCACAACCAGTTAATGTGCGCATTTCAGATACATTTCTAACTGAACTTCAACTGCAATATGTATTGTGCTGTTTCAGTTTAAATGCAGTCGGTATTAGAAAAACACTGTCAAACTCTGTACAGCCTGAGCTATCAGGCTATCACACTGATAAGGCACTTTTGTCTGTAGTTATTACAAAAGATGTTAAAGAATTCAGCATCTCAAATTGCAAATCATAATGACGCATCATTGCTCTGGAGAAATGTTTAGCTAGTTTTCTCAGTTACAGATATCTCCATTTTTTAAGATGTTACTGGAAAGACACAATGTTTGTTATATCCAGTTTAGGTGCAATTATCATATTATGTCTTTATGAAGTTCCTTTGGATTTTATATCCTCTTGGATACTACACATTTTTATTTGTGATACTTCTCATTATTTGGCTTCAGATGAGAAATTATCACCTTTCTGTAGCAAGTAGTATACTGCTAAATGCCATAAACTGCAGTCTGAAAAGTGTTGGGGAGGCTTTTCCTAAAATACATGGAGAAAATCCCCATCGCTACAAGTCTTTCCATTTTGTCAACCTCAAAATTTTCAAAAAATATCAAAGTAGTTTTAAGACAAGGTATACTGAAGCTTCCATAATACTTTCCTATTACCATCTTCCTATGAATCAAAGGATTTTTTGTTTCTCAATATGTTCCCTAAATCTTTCTTGACTTTTTTGAAGACATTTTTAGCAATTGCCTCCTCAACCCTTTGCTCCCATAATCACCGCAACTTTTCCAACATGATAGAGAATGGTCCCAAAATAACATCAAGCCAGCTTCCCAGCACCTTCAGATGCATCCTACCCAGTCCTATGGACTTGCATATGTTCAGCTGACATAATTAATACCTAATTTGTTCCTTCTGTACCATGGGTAGTACCTGTCTCTGTCAATCTTTGCTACTAAGCAAAGACCTGAAAGGCCTGGGAATGAGCAGCAGACCTTACCAGTAAAGGCTGAGGGAGTGAATACGTTGAGTCCTACACTGAGGTAGCCTTTTACATCCTCTCCATCACTTGGTCACCTACCAGACTGGGCTGCAGGCCCATGTTCTCCCTGGTCTCCCTTTTGTTGCTGCTGTGGCTGTAGAAACCTTTCCTGTTACTCTTGATATCCTTCAGTAATTTCCACTCCAGTTGTTCTTTAGCCTTCCTAATTCTGCCCTGTGTATCCAAGAAACGTTTCTGTATTTCTCTTTGGTTGCCTCTCCATGCTTCTGCCTCCCTGACACACGTGTAGTGAGGAGTTCCCTGGGAGCAAACCCAACCCCTAGACTCTTCCTTTGTTTGCGCAATGTTCCATAAAACCAGGATAAGGCTTCTCTGTACTAGCAAGGATTAGATTGTAGTTTCTGTATTTCTATTCTCTCAGCAGAAATTGCTTTGCAGCAAGACATAAATATTCCTTTTTATGAGGTCTTGGGAGGAGTAGCTGTTTTGTGAAATCTCACTTTGATTACTCATGTTGCAATAATAGGGTATTCTAGGACTTTGCAGTACTGCATGCGACCCTGGTCATGGCTGCTATGATGGACTCAGGTGAACAAAAGTGTGCATCTTGCTGCCTGCTGATACAAAACAAAGGAACGGGCTGTTTTCTATCAAGATGACCTTAAAATCACGAAGGACATGGAGAGAAGTAGATTGTGCCATGTGTGGAATAATGAGGTATAATTGTGGGAAGAGGGCCTGGGTTTGTATGGTTAATTGAAAAGAAGGATTCAGCTACTGATACAGCTTTTTCTGCAATAGTGTTACATTACTTCCCAAGTGATCTAATTAAAACAAGATAAAAAACCAACAAAACCCAAGCAACTAAAATAAGTGTTTGTGTTTCAAAGCAAGGCAGTTTCTGATTAAAAACAAAGCAAAACAAAAAACCCTAAAGATATTAAAACCAAACAAAA
>NW_009260125.1:352136-364368 GCF_000687185.1 Egretta garzetta
TCTATGTTTTACCTTGTGTAAATGAAAGAATAAATAGATCCACAGGGTTTCTTTGGCCAATGGAAGGCTTACCTTCTATTTCTTGTAAAAGTAATGGACATAAAATCAGAAATCAAGGTCAAGTATGCTGGTAGAGAATGAAATATAATACCCCACTTGATGACATACATCTACAGTTATGTCATGCATACAGAAAAAAAAAAAGCCAGGAATATAGACTAAGCTTTAAAAGATCATACTGATGCAGAAGAAACCTACGCCAGCATAAGGAAAATGCAATATACAGTGCGCCAGCACTGAAAGTGGTGCAGCAGAGGTGCCCCAGCATCTGCAAGCTAAGTGGCTTTTCAGACGCATTTAACTGCAACTCTAAGCTCCCTCAGACATCACCAAGAAGAGATAGGATGCAACTTAGCCAAGACCACAGCATGTTGATATCTGACCTAGTTTAGAGCTTCCTCAAGGCTGCTGAAGATCAGAGGAATGCAAAGACAAAAATCTTGCTTTGATCTTAGTTCGCCCCCAAATTTTGTTGCATACTCCATCACTGAAATTTGGACTCCAGGAGAAAAATCTAAAATAAAAACAAAAAAAATATGTTTAAGTCCTTCTGAGTGTCATAGTGATGTGCCTGGTAAGAATAATTAAGTTTCAAATGGTAAGAATAATTAAGTTTCAAATTGGTGATAGGGAATCAAATACCCTTTCTGTCCATGGATAGGCACATTTGCAGGGTCTTCCACAGATATTGAGGTTGATTGTAGGCATGTGATACAGTTCTTCTTCCTTTGTGTTCTGTGCATATGAATGCTCTCCCCTAGTAAGTACAGAGGTTATAGGAGCTTTAAAGGAAAGAACCAAACTGACCTTACTTCTTTTTGCTATTTGTGTCTACATGGTGACAGGGAGCCCCAGGCATAGACCAGGAACCATTGGCTAGGTGCTGCAGAAGCAGAAAAAAAATAAAAAGAGCCCTTTCCCTCAGGAATTTACACTTGCAGCATGAGATGAAGGTCAACAGATGAAAGCAGTCAGTAAGGAAAGCACAAGAAGAAAATAAGAGACAACTGTAGCAGAATGCCAGGCTGTGGGTATCCGTGGACCGGTGATTGGATTGCTGTCATAGGAACACTTAGAGAAGTGTGAAAGTGATGTGAAAGAGGTAAAGAGAAGTATTGAAGAGGAAATAGGCACAAACTGAAACACAAGTTCCATCTGAATATCAGAAAACACTTTTTTTTACTGTGAGGGTGACCTCAGCACTGGCACAGGTTGCCCAGGGAGGTTGTAGAGTCTCCATCCTTAGAGATATTTAAAAGCAGTCTGGACATGGTCCTGGGCAACCTGCTCCAGGTGACCCTGCTTGAGCTGAGGGGTGGATGAGATGATCTCTGGAGGTCCCTTCCCATCTCAATTATTCTGTGCTTCTGTGAAAACATAAAATTGCTGACATCATAGTGTGGAGATAAATAGGTCTTCCTGAGGGCATGTCGGGAGCAACAAAAAAGGAGATTTTGTAAGAGCTGGTGCTACCAAGGACAAGAAAGGTAAATGCAAATGTTGAGTTGAGTGAGGAGTTATGCAGGTGGGAAGGTGGAGACAGTATAGAATATCAGTGAGGAAGGGAGAAGAGGTGGGTGCTGTGATAAGTAAAAGGGTGCTGGTAAATTAGCCAAGAGTAGAAACAGAAGAGTGTTTAAAAGATAAGCAAATACAGTGATGACTGAATGGCTCTTGTGACTGGGAGTGCAGTATCCTCTCACTCTAAATAGGTGGAAAGTCCCATCACTGGGAAGATCTGGGAATGGTGTATCTCACAGCTGCCTTCTTGCTCAGTTTAACAAGAAAAATGTTATATTAGTTTAAACATATATAAATGGAGAAGCTGGATGATTTCACAGCTTAAAGCTTGGCTAGGAGAGTTAATACCCACATAAAAAACTTTAAAGCACAGCTTCTGGTATACAACAATATTATTTAACACATTCTATTAAAGAGAATTAGATTCAGTCTGGTTCATAATAACTCCAAAAGAGTTATTCTAAAGCAAATAGTTTACCTTTTTTATATTACAGTAAGTTGCATCCACTGCTTACTATCACAAAATATCCCATGAACAGTTTTATATGATAAGGTTTTCAAATACTTTTATAGAGAGGCACGAGGGAAGGTGCAAATATTTCCTCCTCCCTTTCCCAGCACATGCAAAACCTGCCAGAGACCCCACCACCCCATACAGGCTGTGGAGCAGATCCTGCACCACTGCTCTTCTGAGGTGCTCTTCACTTGCTACAGTTGGCCAAAGAGTGTGCCAAAAGAAGCAGTATCCTCCTCACCAAACTGACACTTGGGATATGGCAGAGAGAACTTCGCTTTATGAGTTAGACCTAACCAAAAGCCGCTGGCTGTTGTAACTTCACAACTGAGGGTCCTTTGAGGTCCTTTGAGAAAAATTCTTTCTAACCTCCCTGGGGAGATTTTGGTTGCAAGTAGTTGTGTTGATAAACCCTAGCACATGTTTCATTGTCATATTTCCTGAGCTGTATTTGGATACTAGTCTGTTGAGCATAAAAACTCTTCAGCTAAAAGAAACAGAAATAACATCTCCCGTAGGCTACTGAAATTGTTATTATCTTTGGAAAACTTCTGCTTTTCTGTCTGAGACAGGATAAAAATCTCTTGATTGATGAAAATTAAAACTTTGACTGATTCAGCAATAAAAAATATTAAAGGGGACAGATGTACATGATTATGTGCTCAGTGGTGAAATTTATCTGGAAAGAGAAAGGAAGCAAATCAAAGTGGTGGAAATGAAGGAATTCCCCCTATATTTAACAAATTCCTTCATAACCTTACCTGGCAGTGCCTTTGCAGTATCAGCCCCCAGCCTTGCTACCTCACTGCAACCCCCATGTTGAGGGATTACTGGCAGTGTCAGTGTGGGTTCTTCTAGCTAATGGAAGAACCTAGAGATGAAGAGAGTACACTTGGTTGATTAGGGTAAAGCAAAGATATTGTTTTGCCATTCATAGGAGGGATGGATTGCCTTTTCCTTGCTGGGATTATGCTTAAGGGTAAGGTAGAAGTCTCTATCATCAGTCAACAGAACTTGGTCAACAGGAGGTGCTTTGTGTCATGAGGAAGCTAAGCTGACTATGACTTAGAAACCCTCTTTTCTCACTCTTTAGTGCAAGCTTAGAGAAGCAGTGAGAAAGGGGTTTTGTAGGGCCTGTGAGGTGAAAAGTTGGTGTTATCTCCTCCATTGAGGCTCAGGCTGAATCAGCTGGAGCACAGCCTGCATCTGTGACCTTCAGGGTTTTAAACAGTGTCTACCTAAATTCTGTATGCTTTTTTGTTTTTATCAGTTACAAGTAATTTACTGCATCCTAAACTGTTTTTGAGTCTTGGTACTAGTGATTTTGTCAGTGAAAGTCACACAGGGGAAAAAAGAAAGTCACTCCAGGCATAAGATTAAAGGATGATGTCTTAGGAAATTCATTCTGGTTTTTGAATGTTTCATCAGCTTCTCATCTTATGTATACAGAGTTTGTGTTTGAAGTGTTTACCTTAATGGCACGTGGCTTGTACAGCGCCTAATTTTTATGTAGTGTCTTCCAATGGTGACAGCTACTATGAACTCAGGAGACCTTTTATTGAAGTGTGGTGATCCGATTAGATAAGCAAGATTCAGGAAGAAACATGCATTACATAGACAGTAAATTTTTTGAGACAGGTTTTTCCCCTTAGAAATGCATTGCTCTTACAGAATGCTATTAATGTATGTAAAAACTAGGGGGAGAGGGTGGTGGTAGTGTTTTGTTCTGTTTTAATTACAGGTGGCAGTTTCCACTGTTTTCAGCACTGCCATAACTTTTCAGCTTGTCAGAAAAATCTTTATTTGTATAAAAGTGTTGAGCAAGGTGTAGTGATATATTTTTATAGTGGTCTTCATGCAGCTGAACTGCAATTTACAGAATAATTACTTTCCTTTGCTGCTTTATCTCATTCTTTCCACTCCTCATTATGAGGGTGCTCAGTAATACATTGGTTTGTGAGACAGCATTTACTTTCAGAAGTGCCATTCCACATAAGTCATCCAGGCAAAAGAAAGTAAAACAAACCAGCTACTTTCAATGCTTGATTTGTGTTTTTTGATTAAATAAAGGGAATAAAAAAGTTCTCTACAGCATCTCTACTTCATCAACTGCAAAAGTTTACGTGATATGTGAAGACACACAGCATTCAGATAAAAATAGATATTGAATATCCATCTTTCTTACTGAACTTTTTCATTCTGTACATTTTCATTGTGTGAATATCAGGAATTCACCAGGAAAACCAGCATGTGATTGAGAGGTTATTCACACTTTGTAAGTGAAGTATTTAACTTAATGCTCTTAATCACCCCCCAGAGGCATTCAGTTCTCTCTATTCTCTATATTGAGAATTTCGGTTCTTAACTTTGGGTGCACCAAATTACAGGGCACGTGCTGAAGGAGTTAAGTAGATGAGGTGAACACACACAGCTAAAGACCGGTTTGAGATCCTAGAAGAGGTCCTTAGCAGAACAGGGACTGTGCTCCAGGGCCGATGCCTCTTCAAACAGAAGACAGTGAAATGCATCAGTGTTTTAGTCTGCTGGGTACAGATACAGAGACGAGCTACTGTTTTCATCGGTAGCTCTGATGACCATAAATTTAAAGGAAGTCAGCTCTAAAATTCCCTAGGATTGCAAAAGAAGTCTGAGAGATAGGGGGTCAGGTTCCAGGCTTACTCATCTCAGTAAACCTGATATTAATCAGTGCCAATCACTTTGACATTACAGTGGCTATCTGTTATCTGACAGATTGGCACAATCTGTCTACTCTTCTTGTCTGGTACAGACTAGGAAACGGTCATTCTCAAGATCACAGACTCACATTTAGGTTGGAAAGGGGCCTCTTCAGGTCATCTAGTGACTAGCTCTGTGATTGAGGAGAGGGTAGTGGCTGTTTTCTACCTAGGCTTTAGTAAGACTTTTGACACTGTTTCCATTAACACCCTCATAGACAAGCTGACAAAATATGAATTAGGTAAGTGAACAGTGAGGTGGATTGAAAACTGGCTGAACAGCCAGGTCCAGAGGGTTTTGCTCAGTGGTACAAAGTCGAGTTGGAGGCGAGCCACTAGTGGTGTGTCCCAGGGGTGATACTGCAGCCAATACCATTCCTCAACCATCTTCATTAATGATCCAGACAATGGGACAATGCACCCTTAGCAAGATCACAGATGACAGAAAACTGGGAGTGGATGATAACACCAGATGGTTGTGCTGCCATTAAGATGGACCTGGACAGGCTGGAGAATCAGGCTGAGAGGAAACTCATGAAATTCAGCAAAAGGAAATGCAAAGTCTTGTACCTGGGGAAGAATAACCCAATGCACCCGTACATTATCCCTGGGCAAAGCTCCAGGCATTCAAGCTGCAGTTTCACAAAATCGTCAACATGCTCCCTTCGACTTCCCAGCATGTCTTTCCAAAAGAGCCTGTATCCAACCATTGCAGAAATCTGTTTGTGTGAGTTATCCCGTCATGTCTCCATTAGCTCAGTGACTGTAACTGGACACAGACTGCTAATTCCTCCTGTTGATTCCCCATGCTACGTCCATTATTATCAAAGTATTTCAGAGAAGCACCCAGACATGCTCATTCAACCTCAATTCACAGTCTCGAGGTTTCCCCACAAGATTGTTCCATAGGCACTTCCTTCTTTATACACCTATGCTTAAAGTGATTCCACTTCAGCATTGGTTTATTGATCATTATGTCCCTTCTGTTCCCATCTCCCGTGGCTTTTAGCTTGCCTACCCCATCCACAACTTGCTCACTTGCTTGTTGGGGAATTTCTACCTCTCCTGTAATTTCTAGTATAAAGCTCTCAGTTTGGCCATCCTATTGGCACACATTACATGCTTCTGGTTGCATGCTTTGGCCACAAGAGCCTCTTCCCCCATTCTGCATCATTAGTTTCTTGCTAAGAAACAGATTCCAGCCTTCTCCTGTTGTAAACTTATCAAGATCTATATCACAGTCATAGAATATCTTGTCCTTATTTTACATGGTAATACTGCTCTAGAACATCACTCTTTTTCTACATGGAAAATGACCTCTAATTTCTGGCCTTTGTTCCTTATAAGCCCATGCCATTTGCTTTTATGTCAGTACTGGATTTCTTTTACACGATTCTCTGCTTTGGCAGCAAATCGAGGTGTAAACTTAATTGTCTTTTGCATTATTGAGATACCCTTGGGTATGAGCGATATCCAACGTAGTTCCCATGAGGGCCTGGAAGACATTACCCATGACCTGTAAGATTTGCGCTTTTCTGGAGCAGTTTCTGGGGGCTACACAGGATATCTTACAATGTCTGAAATGTCATTAAAAATTATGTTTAAGTACCAATTAATTTTTCATTTCACTTTTACATCACCCCTTACAAATGTAGCATCTTTGTCTTCTGCCTCATCCTTGTTCTGCTAAGCTGAATGAACCACATTATTTTAGTCTCTTCCTATACAAAGGTCCAAGTAAAACTCTCAAACTGAAGAGAGCTCAGGTTACCACCTTTCTTCTTCAAAGTGTGTTTTAAAGCCCTGAATAGTTTTGAGGTCAGAATAATGGGCCCGTGTGTTCTTGGATATTTTTCCCTCTTTCCATATTGATATTTTATTTGCTATTCTTCAAACATACAATTTAATAAATGCATCAAATATCCTTACTACTATTCCAAGAGGTCATGTACTGGTTTTCACAATGTAGGTTACCTGTTATCCCTGTTCTGAGAACACTGTACTCTTCTTTGCCATTAAACTTTTTTGCCCCCACATTCTGCAACACATAATTACAGATAAGCTAATTCCTTTTCAATCATGGAAAATAACTGTAAAGAATAATAAAGAGGGGAATGAATTTCAATAGCAAGAGTGGATTAAGAATCAATTATCAACTCGTTCCCTGTGTTCTTTTCCTATAAACTCCCCCTAAACTTCACGCTAAATTTTCTCGCTTCTCTGTTGAGCCCATGATGGCTGGAATTGAAAGAAAAGCAAGTGAGGTGTTCAGTCCTCTGAAATACATGCTGAAAAACTCAGAGGAGCAAATATATAATGTCTTGCTGCTTAGGCATGAATGTTTTCTACCAGCACTATGTTCCTTTCTGCTGCTACCATTTTTGCTTTGGCATTGCTCAAGGAGTGTCTCCAAAGTTAGATATTTCAAGCAGTAGGAGTCCAAAAATAAGTGCTCTAACCATAATCATTCCAGGTACAACTAAATCTTGTTTATGTATTTGATTACCCCTGGCTGGCTCACCTTCTGGCGAGGAAAATTTGTCATTTTGGTAGGGGGAGAGGGGGAATGTTTTAAAACAACTTCCTAAATAATAGCACAGACCAGAGAATATTTCAGTTAATCATTAGTTTTACCTATCAGTTGTCTAAATATTTATGATAAGTTATGTATTTTTCATTTGTAATCAGTCACTTGAGGAAATGAATACATGAGTGCTTCACAGAATGCTATTTTTTTTTCGTTTTCCTTAATATGAACAGACTAAAATTAAATGGAATGATAGAAAGGAGAGCTGGTTAAGACTTGTCAGGTCACTGAGGTTGTCTGCCTGCCAGTGAAGCTATGTTGCCTGCGGTATATGCAGGTGCTTTGTTTCAGTCTAATTTTAAATGACTCGTACAGTGAAGCTCCTTGCACCACCTCCCTTGGGAGACAGCTCTGTAATCTAACATCCTAGCGGTGAGAAAATGCTTCCTGATACTTGGCCGGAGATTTCCTTTTGCACAGCATCAATCCACTGTTCCTATTTGCATCCACTGAGGCCATTTTAAATCATTTTTCTTCTTAATCTGGGTTTGACCCTCCTAAAAGAGGTAATGATCATATTCCTCCCTGATTTCTCCCACCCTGCATTCTGCCTTGTAATTTGTTCCGTCTAACTATTACTGAATTATTCCTAAATACTTTCTAAGCATTCCTAGAATCAGTGTATGTATTCTGATGTTATTCTTTGCCAATATGCTTTTTTATTTTTTAATTGCTTTTGGCACTGAGATGCTCCAGATTCTGGACCTGAGGTGTAAATTATCAACATGTCACTTCACTGCAGCTCTTCCAGTCAGCGCTCACTGTCTTTTCTCCACCAGCTTTGCTGCTTTTAACACTCTCCTCACTAGCATGCAGACGGGTTTGATGAATGTAACCTGGGAGCTCATCACAAAGCATCACAGGAAGGGAGAAGAGGAACCAAGCTGAAAAAGTAAATGGAAGGACTGACAAAAATGAGTAGTTGCAGATTAAATTAGAGGGAGCAAGGTGGTGTTAAAATCAAATATCTTTTGGGAGTGATGAGAAATTGCAGGATGTTTAGTCTGGAAGAAAACAAAACTTTGAGGGACAGCAAACTTATGTAGGATTACTGGAAATTAAGCAGATAATGTAAGGTAGAAAAAGTGAATCTGGACTATCTTTTTATTACAGAAGCAAGTATTTTATTTTTTTTTTCCAGAAAATGAACATGCAGAAAGCTATCCCATCTGTGCTTTATTTCACATCAGAATTGATTTAGAAAACCTTTGTGTTCTGTGGCACAGAAGATCAAGTTAACGGTGCCCAGGTGCCCCCTGGCCTCTTCACCAAGGCCTGCTGCTTAGAGAAATTGGTTCTTGCAGCAAGACCGCCTGTCTTCCCCTCCAAAAAGGCTGGAGAAAGGACTCCCTGCCCACAGAGGCAGGCTGGGAGCTTCACACTCTGCACCAGGCCCTCCTTGTACCTCCAGCGGGGCTTGGCTAACAGCTATCATTACTTATTAATAACTTTGCTTTATGCCAACATTTTTCCCCTGATGTATTGTATTTGCAAGTCAAATCAAGTACAGCATATGTCCTTTCTCTCTCTTGGCTAGAATTACTTCGTTTTTTCCTTTGCTGACTCTATCTTTTTCCTGCACCCCTTCACTGACTTGTGGCTCCTTCTTTGACACATTCTTGTACTTGTTTTCATCGTGTCATGTTTTAACCCCAGCTGGCAACTCAGCCCCACGCAGCCACTTGCTCACTCCCCACCAGTGGGTTGGGGGAGAGAATTGGAAGAGTAAAAGTGAAAAAACTCATGGGTTGAGATAAAGACAGTTTAATAGGGAAAGCAAAACCTGCGCATGCAAGCAAAGCAAAACAAGGAATTCGTTCACTGTTTCCCATGGGCAGGCAGGGGTTCAGCCATCTCCAGGAAAGCAGGGGTCCATCATTCATAATGGTGACTTGGGAAGACAAATGCTATCACTTTGAACATCCCCTCCTTCCTCCTTCTTCCCCCCAGCTTTATATACTGAGCATGATGTCGTATGGTATGGAATACCCCTTTGGCCAGTTTGGGTCAGCTGTCCCGGCTGTGCCCCCTCCCAGCTTCTTGTGCCCCTGGCAGAGCAGGGGAAGCTGAAATGTCCTTGACTGGTGCGCTGCTCAGCAACAGCTAAACCATCAGTTTGTTATCAACATTCTTCTAGTACCAAATCCAAAGCACAGCAGTATGCCAGCTACTAGGAAGAAAATTAACTCTATCCCAGCCAAAACCAGGACCCATTGCAGCAAATATAAGTCATTCCTGGAAGAGCTTTCCTACCTGTTTAGATCCTCAGGGGTGATGCTTGCTGGCACAAAGCACCCCTTTGTGATTTTTAAGCCTCCCCAGTTGTCTTCTGGCTAAAGAGTTTTGATGGTGCTTTATGAAGTACCATAAGGACTAACTATCTTAAATCCCCAAAGAATTTATTTCTCAAGAGTCTTTGCTTTCATGGAAACCATTTCTTCACCAAATATTCCAGTTTTCACCAGTTCATTGGTTATTTCATACTTTTTAATAAGACATATTTTCTCTTGCTTTTGTTATTATTTGTACTTTCTAGACTCTGCAATTCTCTATCTGTTCTGGTACTTGTGTGGTAAACTTTGCAATTATATCTTTTCCTCTAGGTAATTTATCAGCTTTTTTTAAGATCTGTGTTTGATATATACTTCTACACAACCGATAGATAGATACATTACTGAACGGTCCCACACGAACCATGAGTAACTAACTGAAAATTAGTAACTAACTTTCACCTGTAACTGGAGAGCAAGGATTGCAATTGCCATGAACTAAGATAGCAATAAGTTCAATGAAATAGACATCAATGAGGCCAAGATAATATAATTTCTGAAACACAACAATAAGATGAGATTTCAAATATATGTGTGAAAAGGGAACTATGTCTGAGCACTTTGTCTCCTGCTCTTGAAGGAAATTCATTTAGGTTCCAGTAGGTTCTGGTAGGAAATCATGCTTCTTTCCCCACACCCAACAGTATAATTTTTTAAATAGCTAAAATGCCAACAGCAGAATGAAAGGCAAACAAGGGAGTAAAGAAAGGAAAGACACAGAAAGGGAGAGTGTATAGACATAACCTGGAAGGTTCCAAAAAGGTTTAGAGAGGACTTTCAATATTAGAAAAGCCTTCTTATAAAGGAGAGAAGATAAAAAACTGTGTATCTGAAAGAACACTGAATTCTGAGATACATGTAATACTTTTTAAAATGTCAGGAGTTTGAATAAAACTTAGGTTGAATATGAGGTAATATTTTGCTATCATTAATCATAATTACTATGTAAGTTAATTTAAAGTCATTAATACAAAAAAAGCATTAAGGCTTTAACTGTATTAATTGTTGAATTAAAGAGTTCTTACACTAAAACATTTGCTGATATATTCAAATCAGCAAAACATTCTTGAGAAGATGTAGCTTCTGTTAGCAAGAGAGGTTTTATAAGGACAGAACTCCCACTGGTTCCTTGAAAAAGATAATCTATCCCAACAAAAGGCGTTCTTCGCTAGTAGAAATATGCCCAGTCTGGGGCTTTTGCTAATGCAGTCGTGTTGAGGGGGCTGTGAGGGATATTTTTTCACACTCCCAGTCAAGTTACTGTGGGAAAAGTTCTGATCAGTCCTCAGTCATCTCACAATTAAGGAAAAAAATAAGAAATCCAGGTGATGTCCCTCTGCCTCTTCTGAGGAGGGTATAAGGCATCTGCTGTGCTTTGGATAATTAAGAAGATTAGTTCTTGAATGTTTTATCATCTAGAGTACAACTTCTAAGGCTAGAAAAATCTGTGTATTGCCTTCCATAATTTCATAGTCACTATTTCTTAGTCAAATAAACTGGTTCAAATTCTGTCTAATTAACTAGTTATATATACCATCATTATTATACCAAGCATATTTTTAAAACAATGTATTTTATAAGTCTGCAAAGAAAATTAGTCTGTGTTAGTGAACACAACTGGACAACTGAGTGGGCAACTGGGATTGGACTCTCAGGAGATTCACAGGAGTCTCATTCAGGAGATTCTTATCCATAGTTTAACGTTGGAGTCACAAGGTGCAATTGCATCGCCAGTATAATAAGTCTTCCCAAGTGTGTCTCATACTGAAGTAGCTGCAATCATTAATGGAAAGCACCTTGCTCTAGTCACCTTATTACTGGGGCAAAGTTGTCACATGTAATTTATAGAATCATAGAATCATAGAATGTTTTGGGTTGGAAGGGGCCCCTAGAGGTCATCTAGTCCAACCCCCCTGCAGTGAGCAGGGACACCACTAACTAGATCAAGTTGCTCAGAGCCCCATCCAACTTGGTCTTGAAAGTTTCCAGGGATGGGGCCTCCACTACCTCTCTGGACAACCTGTTCCAGTGCTTCACCACCCTCATTGTAGAGAATTTCTTCCTTATATCTAGTCTAAACCTACCCTGATTCAGTTTAAAACCATTACCCTCGTCCTGTCACAGCTGGCCCTACTAAAAAGATTTTCCCCATCTTTCCTATAGCCTTCCTTTAAGTACTGAAAGGCTGCAATCAGGTCTTCCCACAGCCTTCTGTTCTCCAGGCTGAACAACCCCAACACTCAGCCTGTCCTCATAGGAGAGGTGCTCCAGCCCTCAGATCATTTTGTAGCCCTCCTCTGGACCTGCTCCAACAGGTCCACATCCTTCTTGTGCTGAGGGCTCCAGAGCTGGACGCAGTACTCCAGGTGGGGTCTCACCAGAGCAGAGTAGAGGGGCAGAATCACCTCCCTCGACCTGCTGGCCACGATTCTCCTGATGCAGCCCAGGGTACGGTTGGCCTTCTGGGCTGCCAGCGCACATTGCC
>NW_009260125.1:365169-426341 GCF_000687185.1 Egretta garzetta
TGGACTTATGTGCATTCAGGTTCCTCAGGTGGTCACGAACCTGATCTTCTCCTACAGCAGGAGGGGTTTTACCCTCCCGGTCCCCCTCATGCTATCCATCAACTCAGGAGGGGTGAGGAGAAACGTTGCCAGTGAAGACTGAGGCAAAAAAGGTGTTGAGTACCTCAGGCTTCTCCTCATCTGCTGTTACCAGCTTGCTGGTCTCGCTCAACAGTGCGGTATGCTTTCTTTAACCATCCTTTTCCGGCTGATATACATGTAGAAACTCTTCTTATTATTCTTTGCATCCCTAGCCAAGTTTAGGTCCAGCTGCGTCTTGGCCTTCCTGACCCCATTCCTACACAACTGGGCTGCGTCCCTGTACTCTTCCCAGGATGCCTGTCCCTGCTTCCACTGCCTGTGCAGTTCCCTCTTCCTCCTTAGTTTGACCAGCATCTCTTGTTTCAGCCATGCTGGTCTCTTCCCTTCTTTGCCTGATTTCTTACACGTAGGGATCGAGAGCTCTTGTGCTCTTACATTCTATCTGATTATCTGATACATTCTATAAAAATTCTTAAAAGAATCATGAGATAATTCAAATTTATTCTATATGTGTTTAAAATATTTATTCCTAAACCAACACTTAAGTTTTCACAGTGCCCTATACTTAAGATGCACATTCCAACACGGAATGGATTGAGTGTTTAGAAATCAGATCATGGAGTATATATTTGGTGAACATATAATGACACTATAAATGTAAAATTTGTAGCATATAATATAATTTATAGTTTTGAGAAATAAACCTGAATGCAGTTTGCGTGAAATAATGTGAAGAATACATGACTAGAAGCATCTTATTGCCAGTAGGAAATGTCTATCATAAAGCTAAGAAAGTAGTTAAATGTGAAAATTACTGATGAGATGGATTTAGATGTTTGGGGTTTGGATATTATAGCTTTTATTTTCCTATCTTAAAGTCACTTACAAAATCAGCATGCTATCCAAATGTAAAGTTATGATGTACTTACCCAGGTCAGTTAATGAACCTGGAAAAGCCTGAATCAGAAGGTGCTGACTTGTGTTCCGTAATCAGTTAAAATTATATTTTCACTGATAGTTATAAAAAATTATCTTACTGCATGCTATTTAGTCTGTGGTTTTGAAATAAATGACATTAAGAAATGAAAACAGTAAATAATATGGCACCTATTTCAGTCGTTATTAAGAACAGAAATATCCCTTCACTCTAGTACACTTCTTGTTTGTACTCTCATTTTACTGATTTTCTTATGGTTTATTCAGTGTTCTGGGTATTTGGATCTCAGCAGATACATCAACAATCACGGTGAATATTTGTTGCAGTATTTCCATAAACATGCTGGTTTGTGATTGTCCTTCATTTGGGATTTGGCACAGTATCATTCCTGTTGCAACCCAGAACACATGACCTCTCTGTTCAAATCAAATCACTAATCATAGCTCAGAATTTTAATAATCCTTGGAATGAACTCATCCACAAACTAGTTAGTTACCCACACAAAGTGTTCAAGTGGTAAGAATGAATACGTTTGAGAAACTGTAAAATTAAATGTAAGACACATCTTTATACTCATATTGTTGTTTGGTTTTTTGTTTTACTTCACATGAGTATGGACTATTAGTATAGTGGGGAAAAAGTTTTTCCCCAAGTGCTTAGGAGAAAGTCTTCACTGTCTACAGCAAACATTTAATGGGGCTCATAAATTCCAGTGGAAATTTTCTCATACACTTTCATATCCTCAGAGGTTTTTATTATTACAGCAGCCTGTCAAAACTGGAGATCCTGTATTGGGAGTCACGTCTCTGATGTTAAGCAGTTCTGTTATCAATTACCTCAACATTAACTGAAGTAAATTATATAATTTCTGAAGATTTATCTTATCTTTTGAATCCAGTTACTTCAGGTTAAAAATGACCAGCAATTAAGATGATTGAAAATACTTGTGGCAAAAATCTTAGTAGTGCCAAGGTGAGTTAGAAGATTTTCTGTTGAATGTTGTTTAAAGTTTGCATTCAAATTAAGGCTTACAATATCGTTGGGGAAACAAATCCAGAGAAAGGAGTAAGCTGTAAGGAGTGTGGATAAAGTAGATTGGGAATTTTACCTGATTACTCAGAGTATTTATGTATTTATTCAATTTAATTTTTAATCGAGTCCAGAGAGACCAGCATAATGAAAAGATTAAATGACCTATATACCTATGATGAAAAAGTGATTTGCAAAACATGCTCTCAAATATTTGAAATGTGTAAATGTCAGAAAGGAAGTTGTGAGCAGTAGTAGAATAGCCAGATAAATTTAAAAAGCAAGGATTTCATATAGCTCTCAGGGTTAATTTCTGACAGCAAAACTCTTTGGAGTATAGAATGGTTTTGAAAAGAAGCAGCAGAAAATTTCTCATTTAGGAAATCGAAAGTAAACTAAAGCACAGACTGAGAAAATCATTTGAGGGAACTATTACCCTAAGTGTCTCTGGAACGCAGCTTTAAGAACAAAATAAATATTTTCCCTCTGTAATTCTGATAAAAAAATGCTAATTTTTATTTGTTTAGTTTACAAGACTCATCTTAGTGTCTCATGGTGAATAAGTATTGCTTACTTACATTTTATACAAAATTTGAGTAAATTTTGATTAGTGTTATGAATTCAAATTCTTATTTTAAGCTAAAATGAAAAATCACAGAGAAACTAACATCTGGCACAAACAACAGAAATTTATTTTTCATCGGCACTAACCTGCTCCTATGTGTTTATTAGCTGCAATTTGTTCTCTTTTAATTAAACATTTCAGTAGTACTTAATGTTTTGTTTAGGTTTTCTTTCAATCTTTAGTGTAGAGCTTCTGAAGGATATTGGATGTACAGACAAGAACATCAAAGGGGTCTATTTACCTACCAGATATTCAAGATCACCCACACCACTTCAACAACTGCCAACAGAGCATGTGTCTAGGAAGACTATAGTTGCTAGTTATCATCTTTGCTGGGGATGGTAACAAAACTATTGCCCCTGAAAGATTTTGTGATGCTGACACAAAGGGTGGGAGTCAGTTCAGTGCTAAAACACTTGAGCCTAGGAGGCTGATGTCCCACTGCTGTCAGTCAACGAGATCCAGTTAATTAGCCCAGAGGAGCCTGGAGAGGGATTCAGCTGATCAGCCACTAGATGTCAACTTCAGGCTGAACCAAATCATTCCCTCATCTCCGCAGACAGTGGCAGGCCAGGGAGTTTCAGTTGCTTAAACAAAGGTGTTCAGTATCATTTGGAAAAACATAGACTGTCTTTGCACTAGCAGGTACTATGGTAATACAGGAGCAGATCTGTAAAGAGAAATGCACATGTGCTGTGGTCTCAGTGCCTGCACTGCATACTGCCTGCATGTTCCACTCTATTCTAGTCCCGCAAATTGAATGTCCTTTGATGGCCAAAGGACATCTTTTGTGTTAGTTTCATCAGAAAGAAAAACAGTTTGTGTGCTCCGAGATGGCTTCACATGCACAACTATGTATGGTAAATAGGAGCAATGGGGAGTTGCATCGAATGTGCACTGCTCGTCCAAACTCAAATGCTAATGTATATTCAGACTTTATGTGTCTCACTGGACTTTCAGCTGCTGTTCCAGAGGGGCACATGTCTCCTGTTGGTCCTGTTTCAAATCTCCAAGGTATCTTACTAAGTCCAAAGCTGCAAAGGGCACTTGCACTTGGGATTGTAATCCTGATTTCCCCTGTATATCCTGAGAGTTTATGCATTAAAGGTAGACACCTAAGTTCAGATGTTGCTATTGATTGCCCAACCCCACCCGTTGAAATGGATTGAAGTTGCAAAATTCAGTTGCTATTTTTAACAATGAACTTTCCATTGCAGAAACTTAAACTTTTTTTTTCCCCCTATTTCTGACATTCACCATTGTTTCTAGGTTCACTTCGTGCTCTAGTTTCACATACTTTATTTGTCATTTATATTCATGTCTGGGTAATATAATATTTATACATTTGGTCTTGGCATCCAGTGAATGTTAATGATAGCTAGATGTTCTCTCAGTCCCAGAAGAACCCGCAAAGACTTTTGTTAATTACACATTGCTTATCACATAAAATCTCAGACAAGTATTTGGCTGTATGTCAAGTGCCTCTAGCTCACAATTGTGGAATTAAACTATGGAAGATTTGGGAGTGCTCTCTTTTCTACTTTATTTTAGACCAATGTTTCCAGTTTCTATAATTGGTAGCCCTGTGGTCTTTGATTTATCCAGCATCTAGCCAGGCTCTGGAGTGAACTTTGTTAGTTAGTCATGGCTGGAGTTTGAGAGGGTTTCCTTTACAGAAATTATAGTATTATTTTGGTTTTCATATAGATGTTCTTAGAAACAATGATGAAAAACAGGTTGATGTAAAAGTAGCTGTGAAGACCAGATCCACACTTTAGCATTCCCTTTATGGTACATGTTCCCACAGTAATATGAAGAAGAAACAGTCCTCATAGAATCATAGAATCATAGAATCATAGAATGTTTTGGGTTGGAGGGGACCACTAGAGGTCATCGAGTCCAACCCCCCTGCAGTCAGCAGGGACACCGCCAACTAGATCAGGTTGCTCAGAGCCCCATCCAACCTGGCCTTGAATGTTTCCAGGGATGGGGCCTCCACTACCTCTCTGGGCAACCTGTTCCAGTGGTTTACCACCCTCATTGTAAAGAATTTTTTCCTTATATCTAGCCTAAACCTACCCCGATTTAGTTTAAAACCATTACCCCTTGTCCTAACGCAGCTGGCCCTACTAAAAAGGTTTTCCCCCTCTTTCCTATAGGCCCCCTTTAGGTACTGAAAGGCCGCAATCAGGTCTCCCCGCAGCCTTCTTTTCTCTAGACTGAACAAGCCCAACTCTCTCAGCCTGTCCTCATAGGAGAGGTGCTCCAGCCCTCGGATCATTTTAGTAGCCCTCTTCTGGACCCGCTCCAACACTTCCATGTCCTTCTTGTGCTGAGGGCTCCAGAGCTGGACGCAGTACTCTAGGTGAGGTCTCACCAGAGCTGAGTAGAGGGGCAGAATTACCTCCCTCGACCTGCTGGCCACGCTCCTCCTGATGCAGCCCAGAGTACGGTTGGCCTTCTGGGCTGCCAGGGCACATTGCCGGCTCATGTCCAGCTTTTTATCCACCAGCACCCCCAAGTCCCTCTCGGCAGGGCTGCTCTCAATCCTTTCTCCCCCCAGGCTGTATTGATACTGGGGGTTACCCCATCCCAGGTGCAGGACCTTGCACTTGGCCTTGTTGAACCTCATGAGGTTCACACAGGCCCACCTCTCCAGCCTGTCCAGGTCCCTCTGGATGACATCCCGGCCTTCTGGTGTGTCAACCGCACCACTCAGCTTGGTGTCATCTGCAAACTTGCTGAGGGTGCACTCTATCTCACTGTCCAAGTCATTGATGAAGATGTTGAACAGCACCGGTCCTAGTACGGACCCCTGAGGGACACCACTTGTCACCGGTCTCCATCCGGACATTGTGCCGTTGACCACTACCCTCTGGACACGACCATCCAGCCAGTTCCTTATCCACCGAACAGTCCACCCATCAAATCCATAGCTTTCCAATTTAGAGAGAAGGATGTTGTGGGGGACCGTGTCAAAGGCCTTGCAGAAGTCCAGATAGATGACGTCTGTTGGTTGTCCCTTGTCCACTGATGCTGTCACTCCATCATAGAAAGTCACCTATACTTCCATCAAAGATGCATGTAGCTGTACAGGATGAGCCATCTTATAAAATGTGACACAAACCTGTAACTAGAAATGCTGAAAAGATGGTGTGAATGCTAAATGACAAAACTAGACTGATAACACTCCATCCAAACAATTACAATTTGTTTTTCTGATTTTGTTTCTCTTATATTTTCCACAACACTCATAGCCATGGGAGAAATCCAGCTGCAAACAGAATGAGTACTGTAGGGTGAGCTGAAGTATTAAGAGAAACCCCAAACAGTCAAAAGTGATGCCTGGGTGACAAATCTGGGGAGAATTCAACTGAGGACCAACCAGCCACAAACTGGTCTGAGCCTTCTTCAGAGCATTGGATCCAAATTGCTACTCCATTCTAGAGTCCATTCATTCACCGCTGCTTTTTTTCCCCATCTCTTGATGGTATTGAAGGTATAGACCATGTTTCTCTTAATTTCTTATGTATTATAGTTATCAGATCAAACAGCTAGTAACAATGAAGCATAAGAATATTTTGCACACAGTCTGACACAATAAAGTATCTCCTTAAATGACTCACTGAAAATAATATGAATAATTCCGAATACGGGTGAAGCTGAGTCATCTGATCCACTACTTTATAAATAGCACAGATACCTGTGCTTGCTTTCATGCTGTCTCTAGCCATTACAGTTCATTAAGATCAGATGCATGTTGCTTTCCTCTGCTATTTGGATTATTCAAGCCATTAAGGAGACACAGGAGTGAGAGAGAAAATCATGAGAGCTTTTATGTCGATATTGTTGCTACGGAAACCACTTTCTTTTTATTTCAGTGCACGGGACACTAGTGTCACTTTGAGTCTGGCTTGCAGAAAGACAACTTCAGAGGAAGGTATCAGGGATGAAAATCAGAATTAAGGAAATCCTAAGCTTCCATTATAAATAGAAAAAGAGTTATACAAGATGCTTCAAAAGCAGCCTGAATGACCTGTGAGTTTAATTTTTTTAAAAAATCTGACTAGGATTTTGAAGGGAATGTTAAAGATGACATATAAGATATGAGACCTGTGGATATCTCCAGACGTGTCCCATGCCTTTTTCTGTACATGCATCGTTGTGGTGCATCACCATTTAAGCAGAATGGAGAATATATGGCTGGAATGACAAGCAATATTTCACTCTCTCCAGAACTGTCCTCCAGGGTCCTCCTCTGCTCACAGCTATCTGTACAACCTGACTTCTACCCTTGCATGCCTGGAAGGGCTTCCTGACTTAATCTAATCAGTCTTCAACCATTCTGTCCTTTAAAAACCTTTATAAACCATATTTATTTTAAGAAAACCTTTATATGTATCTTGTGAAGAACAATAATAATGAATCTAGAAATGAAAACCAGAACAAATGCAAATGCGGTCTAAAGCTATGAAGTCTATATAACAGATGACAGGTTCCACCACTGGATTGCCGTATGTCATGATTGCCGCATTCGCTAGTCTCATTTTGATCAGATCTTCTTGAGAATCAAACTGTACATAAAAGGAAGTTAAAGCAGCATCAGTAATAATTTTTCTTCATTCTTTAAGGGCAGGAAACATTGACAGCAAAGAACCACTGCAGCAAAGGAACCTGAATGTTTTTACCACTTTCAGTGCAATACTTCCAAGTTGCAGCATTCCCCCACCTCTCACTATGAGGAACTGGCTGGATAAAGAATGCGTAAATTGCTCTTTTCGAATGATAATACTTGTTAGATTCTGATTTCTTCTTTCTCAACAGAATTTATCTTAACTATTACTTGTCTTTCTTATGGGGGATTGGATAAAAAAAAGGATGACTTAAGATTGATTTTATACCTTAATGATATTTAAAATAGACTCAGGAAAGCACTGTAACTGCAGTGCAAAAAAAATCTGTACTGGTAGGGGTTGAACTAGATAATGCTATGGGTTTTTTCTGTCTCTCATTTGTGATGCTCTAGTCATTAAAGCACTTGGAAGATGAATGGTACTAAATAAATAATAAGTTTTGAGCGATCCTTTGGAACACTAAAAAGCATAAAACTTTTTAGAGTGAGTGGGGATTTCAATTATCCCTAAATAAAACCAAATAGGTTCCTAACATCAAAGCTTGCTGTCTTCACATTGGTTTTATCTCCTTTTTACATTTCTTATTTCTGTTGCCCACTCAAAATAAACATGAGAGGTGGAAGCCATTTTTTCATGAACAAATATTGGAATCAGGTTACAGTATGAAACAAACTTACATGCTGAGGCTTTTTCAATCATTTTGTGAAAACTGTAGTTTTTCAGCTACATTTATTAATGTGTCACCAACACAGCATGTTCTCAGCATAATCTATGAAGGTGTCATCATTAACAAGTCACATTAAACAGATACAAACTGTACATCAGCATAGCTTGCAGCAGGTCAAGAGGATTAATAGTTGGATTCCAATCTTTCTTCCACTACAGCATATGCTATAGCTATAACCAAATGTGCAAGTATGTTATGGCCTGGATGAGTGTACAACTAGATGAGTGAAAACTGGTTAGATAGAATTTATTATATAATTTATAAATATATAAATATTTACATAAATAGGTAGCCTGACCAGGAGCCAAAATATCTAGGGACTCCCACTCAAAATAAACATGAGAGGTGGAAGCCATTTTTTCATGAACAAATATTGGAATCAGGTTACAGTATGAAACAAACTTACATGCTGAGGCTTTTTCAATCATTTTGTGAAAACTGTAGTTTTTCAGCTACATTTATTAATGTGTCACCAACACAGCATGTTCTCAGCATAATCTATGAAGGTGTCATCATTAACAAGTCACATTAAACAGATACAAACTGTACATCAGCATAGCTTGCAGCAGGTCAAGAGGATTAATAGTTGGATTCCAATCTTTCTTCCACTACAGCATATGCTATAGCTATAACCAAATGTGCAAGTATGTTATGGCCTGGATGAGTGTACAACTAGATGAGTGAAAACTGGTTAGATAGAATTTATTATATAATTTATAAATATATAAATATTTACATAAATAGGTAGCCTAACCAGGAGCCAAAATATCTAGGGACTTTCTGTAATGTGGAATGTTGATAAAAGCCTTGATAAGAATATACTTCTTGCTGGAGCACTTGAAAAGAGATTATTAAAGTGAGTGTAAAGAATTATATTTACACCAGTTAAAAGTCAGATTCATTGGAATTTGACATTGTGCTTGCTTGGTCAAGGTCACACTGTTTCGGTGGTCCGTGATGCTTTCAATATATTGTATATAATTTATTCTTCAGTTACAAAACTGTAGAGCTACATAATATCATCTCATGTATCATTTTTGCTCCAGTAGTTTGTCATGCAGTAGATGTCAATAACGGGATGGAATCCATGCTTTTATATGTATATACATTTCATTGTTTTCTAAGGTTTTGACATAGCTCTTCCTGTTACGTAAACTTTTGTACATCCAGCCCTCTGCAGGTTTCTCAGTGGTAATGACTTATTAGGAAGCAAAATATTTTTTAAAAGTATTTGTTTGTCTGTGTTAGTTTGTCACTGTTAAGCTTAATGCATTTTATTCTCACAGTTCCTTCTGAGAAATACAGCCCCACAGACATCTTTCTTATGCATCAGTAGGTATAAAATAGTGTATAAAAATTGTGTTTTTCTGTAGAAACTGATGGGCAAAGGCCATCACTTTCAGTGTGATTTTAACATGTGTTTAACTGAATCATACACTACACAATCTTAGAAACCAAAATCCAAACACCTGTAAACAGATGTTTTACTGAGTGGAGGGGTGGGTGCTAAATGACAGATGACTGATTCAGAGACATTTGCATTAGGTGATCTAAGTAAATGATAATAGGTTGTAAACATAAAGATTTTTTATGAAGGAACAGTTAGTCTGGGGCACATTTACAGAATCATAGAATCATAGAATATTTTGGGTTGAAAGGGACATTTAGAGGCCATCTAGCCCAACCCCCCTGCAATGAGCAGGGACTGCTTTAACTCAGTCAGGTTGCTCAGAGCCCCGTCCAGCCTGACCTTGAATGTTTCCAGGGAGGGGGCCTGCACCATCGCTCTGGGCAACCTGTTCCAGTGTTTTACCACCCTCATTGTAAAGAATTTCTTCCTTATATCCAGTCTAAACCTACCCTGTTTTAGTTTAAAGCCATTACCCCTTGTCCTGTCACAGCTGGCCCTGCTAAAAAGATTGTCCACATCTTTCCTACAGGTCATGCTTTTTTTTCTCATAATTGGTGGCAATTAGAAGACCATAGCAAACCACGTTAACTGAATGCAAGCTCCCATTCTAGCGTTAGGGTAAAGAGATAATGTGATCCCAGAGCAGAGGATTAGGCCAGCATGACCTGGGAGGTGACACCACCTTTATGTTTGAAGCTGCTTGAAGCTCTCCTGGCTGCCTCTGTCCAGTTGTGGTGCAGCAGTTCAAGCAGAAAGATGACAAGTTGGAGAAGAGTTCATGAGAAGTATTAAAGGACTGGAAAACATGATTTATGTGGAATACTCAGACCTGAATCTGTCTGGCTTAGCAAAATAAAGCTGAAGGGGTGACTTTGTCACACTTTTCCAGTACTTCTGTGGTGTTTGTAGAAACAGATACCAGGTAATAGATAGCTCTTCAGTTTCACAGGCGAAGTATAACACGATCCCCTGGCTGTAACTTGAACCTGTTGAGACTAGACATAAATGAGGTGTTTTTAGCAATGGAAGCATTAATGAGATACCATGGGTTACCATGTATTAAATTTTTAAAACTAAGATTGGATTTTTTTCCTAAAAGGCAAGCAACAATTCAAATGGCAATTAATTTCAGGGAACCTCACAGAAGGATACATCCACAAAGGTACAATGCTATTTTACAGTCTGAGAACCTGGATGTGATTCCCCCCACCTTACCGATTAATAAGATTCCTATAGGGAAGAAGAGAGAGACGGCTTGTTTTGGATCACACTAGCTCCTGCTACAAGGAGTAACTTCATTGCCTTGGTACATCCCCAACAGTGACAAATGCTGACACCCTGGGCTAGGTCAGAGCTGGACTCATCCCATGGCAGGAGTCCTTTTTCTCTCCAAGTGCAGGTCAGAAGTTGTGACTTGCCTGGTGCAGTGCTGTTGCATAGCATCACGAGTGAATCTATTTCTGGCATCCTCCACATTTGCAGCAGATGGGGCCATCTAATAGTTTTGGCATTCCCAGTGTACTGCCATCGGTGGGAGACTATAGGCGGCAGTTTTGCACATGAAGAGTTACCCTGAGTATGGTTAGGGGCTAGAATGGTTAATGGGCATTGCCAGAAGGCACCGTGGGAGGTGCAGGCATGTCCCATGCCTCTGCAGCGAGCTTTTGGGGGCACTGCTGTATGCCAGGAACCTGCACAGGTGGGTTTACACCCAGGTCTGATGTAGGCGCTCTGCTTGGTTGTCGCACAGCTCATGGGCCATGTGCATTTGATGTTTTGACTGCTTAGCAACTGCATAATAGGGCTGTCCCAGAAGGACATGCTCTCTGTTTAGCCTATAAATGTAAAATGTCCATTTAAAATCTGCATAGTACATTCCAAAGAACATGGGAGCACTCTCTGCTTTTATAGTGCCAGAGGTATTTGGCATTATCAGTGCAGCACCTTCCCAAAACAGTAACAGTGCCAGAGGTTTCTGATCGACTGTAGCTGCACAATGCATTGACCTCTTCAGTGAAAAGCTCCCTCTGGTTTTTCTCCTGTCCTTCCTGCCCCATTCCACTCTGTAGAGAGCATCATCAGCCAGGAAATTTTTTCATTTTTAGTTAGCTTAAATAAGTACCAATGTTTTTTAAAAATAAAGATTCTCAGTGTGTATAGAAAACAACTGCAAGTTGCAAAGCATGCGTGGGCAAAAGAGTTCTTTAAAAATATGGTTCTTAATCTCAGATGACTTCTTTTATAATACATTTACTAAGAAGCTCTAATCCAAGTTAGAAAATCAAAATGTCAAGATGGAAGTATGTGAAATCTTAGGGATAGATTTGCTAAAACAATTTGCATCTGACTATTTTTCTAGTCCTTAAAAAAATGTTCTGAGTTCACCAGTTTTTACTTAAATTAAAATGTAATCAACTAAATGACAAATACCTTCTAGCTTTCCTCATAGAAAATAGTCTGCATGTTAACTTTTCAGTTTCATCTAATGAAATGTTATGTCTATAGAGGTAAGAAAAAGGAAAATAATATGTGGCTATTAGTGTGTTTAGCCTGCTATTCAGCTGGTGATTGACATCTACATTGGTAGTAGATAAGCTAGATTTAGCTCAAAAGCTTCCAAGCAAGTTCTTATGCAAAAATGTAAATGCAAAGAAAAATATTTTTAAAGGCATTAGATACCTTCATTTTTCCTAAAAAAAATACATTAAAGTGATTAATCAGCATGGCAATTTATAAAAGATGTCACTTGGGTGAGAAAAACATCCATATTCATGGCAATCTATGCTTCGCTTTCTTCAAATAAAATCTCTGAATGGATTTTGTCCAAGGGTCTCTAACCCCTGTTTAAGCAGATAATTCTGTATTAAAGCTTTCTCTCCCATAAATAGTCTTGCTGTTTAGTGAACAGACAGACTGACATATGAGCAGTCGAGTTATCTGCCCCAAACCTAATTCCAAGTTACAGGAAGTACTAGCAAAATCAAGAAGTCCTGACTTTTTAATTTCACATTTACCCAGCACAACTTTTACATCCACTTACTACCATTCAGGTTGCTGGATTTTCAGTTATTCATTTCTGCAAAGCAACCAGTGTACAACATTGTTTTACAGTCATCTTAAGGGCATTTAGTTCTGCATTTAGAAAGGTTTTTTGACTGCTAGCCTGAAATGTCTGTACTTCATCCAGGCCTGCAAGAAACTAAAGGAGGTTTAGGGATAGAACATGAAGAAGTTGGATGCTAAGGTAATGCTAGACCCAAAAAAGAACTAATGGGTTAAAATACACTTGCATCCTTTATTGTGCAGTGCTTGAGTTGAATTAGTTACGTCAGTATGACAGCTGGATTTCACTCTTTTGTTGGAGCATTGACAGACATCCTCCCCGGCACCAGCTGCCCCGGTTGGAGAACCAGCCACCTTGGCTGCTCACTGTTGCCGTCTCCCACACCTCTCTTTTCCGTAGTTACCATTTATCTGCCAGCAGAGCAGTTTGTTCTTGACAGCCCTCTGGTCTGCTTCAGAAAAATCAGCTAGGAGCATTTGTGTGAACCATCAATAACGATGATGGTCCAGTAACAGGGTGATGATGAGGGATGGGGGTCAGGTACAGTTTCCACTGGCCTTGGATTTTGTTCCAAATTTGCAACACTGCTGCAGTCCAAAAGCTATTTTGGGAACTTTACACAAAACCAGGTCTTGCTCTGCAAGGTTAGCAAATATAGTGACAATGACATCTGTAAAAGCAGTAAATTTAATTCTTCTGGAAAGAAAATGTGCATAGAAATTCAGCTTTTCCAAATAAAACACAAGAACTTTGTAGTAGGGAGGCACTGACGAAGTATGTGCTAACACAGCACTTTAATGGCACACAGCAGCAACTTTTACCATCATTCTGCATGACACTTTTAATGTGGGACATTCAGCTTAAAAATCAGAACTGATAGCAGCTCTGTAAGTTTTTCCTTGCAGCCTGCTCAGTAAACATTGACCTTGCCTTCTGTCTGAGGATCTCATTGCTATGCATTCTCCATGCCTATGGCACCTTTGATCTTCTGCCACTGGCACCCATGAATAGCAGGGCTTACACTGTTGACTTATTTTATAGTAGTAACTACACATTCCTTTGATTTACTATAAATTTTGGTTAGAATATATGTAGTTCCCTAGCAGGGCCAATGTCATCACATTGGCATTACACTGATGCTTGTAGTAGCTTCAACCTGACAAACCTGTAATTCTGTAAACTTTGCCGTTTAGACGTATTGATTCAAGTTCAGATGTAACAACTGGCTCCAATACCACCAAAGCTCTTTAGAACTGAGCAGAATTTGGTACACTTCATAATAAATGATCATTTTTTTAATTTTGGACTGCCATAATTGTGTTTCATACAAACAAGTCAAACCAAGTGTTAGCTGGCCATAAGTATGAACAAGGAAAACATTGGTTTTAGAAATAAGGAACTAGCTTTGTTGTCATTTATAGGATTAAAGACATTGATTTCAGCGACACTGTTCTGGATCTATATCAGGGTAAGAGATGTTCTTGCTATGTTTTGTCTTAGGAAGACATTGTTTGTATTGCCCAAATAAATTGTTCTTCAAGGGCCTCTGCATATTTCCACATGGTTACCAAGTTAGGAACAAGCTAAGAAGCACTTTAAAAGCCCTCTCTCATTTGGATGCATAAGAAATCTTGCTTAAGTATGACATTACTACCATATGTGTGTCTATAATACATGTACATACATGTGCAAACATCTGGCTGCATGAGTTGCCATTCTTTCTGATGAGGAGAGGACATAGGCTGCTCCACAGATTATTCCTATCTTGTCTGCTAGTTATTATTTTCTGTAGGGGACTATACATCATGCTTTTGCACACATAATTTGCCAACAAGCTCATAGACCAGCAATAGAATCCAGAAGGAATTTGTACCTATCAACCAACTGAAGACTGACTCCCATGTGTCAAGGTGACCCACTTAGTGGATGAGGGAAAGGCTGTGGATGTAGTGTACCTGGACTTTAGTAAAGCCTTTGACACCATTTCTCACAGCATTCTTCTGGAGAAACTGGCTGCCCATGGCTTGGGTGGGTGTACTCTTTGCTGGGTAAAACACTGGCTGGATGGCCAGGTCCAAAATGTTGTAGTGAATGGAGTTAAATCTAGTTGGCAGCTGGTCACAAGTGGTGTTCCCCAGGGCTCAGTGTTGGGGCCAGTTCTGTTTAACATCTTTATCAATGACCTGGATGGGGGGAATGAGTGTACCCCCAGCAAGTTTGCAGATGACACTAAGCTGGGTGGAAGTGTTGATCTGCTTGAGTGTAGAAAGGCTCTACAGAAGGATCTGGATGGGCCTAGATCAACTGTATGAGTTTCAACAAGGCCAAGTGCCAGGTCCTGCACTTCAGTCAAAACAACCTCATGTAACGTTACAGGCCTGGGGAAGAGTGGTTGGAAAGTTGCTTGGCAGAGAGGGATCTGGGGGTGTTGGTTGACAGCCAACTGAATACGAGCCAGCAGTATGCCCAAGTGGCCAAGGCCAACAGCACCCTGACTTGTATCAGAAATAGTGTGGCCAGCAGGACTAGGGAAGGCATCCTTCCCCTGTTCTCGGCACTGGTGAGGCTGCACCTTGAATGCTGTGTTCAATTTTGGGCCCCTCACTCCAAGACGGACAATGAGGCACTGGAGTGTCCAGAGAAGGGTAATGAGGCTGGTGAAGGGTGTAGAGCACAAATCCTGTGAGGAGCAGCTGAGGGAACTGGAGTTGTTTAGCCTGAAGAAAAGGAGGCTGACCTTATTGGTCTCTACAACTACCTGAAAGAAGGTTGTAGTGAGGTGGGTGTTGGCCTCTCCTCGCAAGTAACAAGCAATAGGACAAGAGGAAATGGCCTCAAGTTGTGCCAGGGGAGGTTTAGCTTAGCTGTTAGGACAGATATCTTCACCAAAAGGGTTGTCAGGCATTGGAACAGGCTGCCCAGGGAAGTGGTCAAGTCCCCACCCCTGGAGGTATTTAAAATATGTGTAGATGTGGTGCTTAGGGACATGGTTTAGTGGTGGACTTGGCAGTGCTAGGTTAACGGTTGGGCTTGGTGATCTTAAAGGCCTTTTCCAACCTGAATGATTCTTTGATTCTATGTCTAGTCCCAGTCATGTCTAGTCCTTCTTATCCTTCACTCTTTCAGGGACAGGAGTGTGCCCTTTGCATCTCAGAACCTGCAGCAACATGGTACTTCATTCCTCTGAGAGTATCAAGATCAACCTTTGCACCCTGCTGCTCTGATACGTGAAGTAACTGTGTAACTGCAGCCTCATCGCTGCCCTCTGTCATGAAATGTAGGCTCTTTGCCTTTTATCCCAGAATCACGGGTACACATCAAAAGCACTACCATTACAGACAACTCCTGGTATGCCTTGGTACATCCTTTCTTGTCCCATCACTGCTTGTCTGACACCTTTATCTTAGTGATGACTCAGGACCATCCTCTGGCACTAATAGCTGTAACTGAATATGCCCAGTGCACGCAGATGCCCAGCAGTGAAAGGACAGAGTTAAGAAATATTGCTAGGAACTGAATTGGTAAGAATCCAATCTCCTCTGTAATAATGCATCCTGACCTTTAAGAGGGAAAAGTGGCAATGGCCTCTTGGAAGTTCATAAGGCTTTTCCAGTCTAGGTAAGAATGATGAGGAAAAAGGGTTTCCTGCCTTTCCAGTGTGGTCATGTGTTCCTTGCTCTTTCTCCCCACCACACATTTTTTTTTGCTACTTCTGTCTGTTCCTATTCTGATTTCTCCAGGTTCAAATCAGAACCCCTTTTCTTTGAAGCTCAGGTCAGCACTAGGCAAGGCACGGGGCATTACCGTTGCTAAGAGCAGCCCGTCCTGTCCCAGTTGCATGCTTGTGCGTTGACAGGGTCAGAGCATGATTGAAGGGTGAGAGATGCATAAAAGCAGAGAAGGCTTGAAATTAAATAGTCTTTGAAGCTTTTTCTTAACTAGTCTCACTCTGGCACAGACCCCTGCCTTAAGGGGATGATCCAGTGGAATAGCAATGACCTAAAGCTACTGCTCTGCCCACTCAAGCATGCAAGGAGTAGAATTTATATCAAAAATGACCATATGAGAATATCTGGGCTGCAAATAAATGTTTGTAAAATATGTACTTTAACATTAAAAGAATGAGGACTTTATTTTTTTCTGAATAAAACTGTTTTTGTGAAATACTGAATGCTACCCAGAAACAAAAAATGGAAAAATGTTGGTGGGTGAGACCTCTATCTCTTCTCTCATTTATTACTAGTGCCAATGGAGTAGCTGTCCTAATTAAAAAGAACTTGCCCTTTCAAACAGAGGAGCTGGATTCTGATCCAAATGGCCTTGTAGAAAAGAAATTGCTGAATGAAGTCATTACTCTAATTAACATTTATGCTCCTAATGTTAACAATGTACTTTTAAAAGGAGCCAGTAGCATAGATTATCCTTAAATCATCTAATGGTCTGATTTTAATTGCCCTTTGGTTATCAGTTTAGACAGATCTACTAGGGGTGATTGCATTGTAAATCAGATATCTCAAGAAAGTCATTAATAAGGTAATGAACGATAGATGTTTGCAGTGATGAACAGCACAGCTAATAATGCTTATTTAGCCAAGTGGTGTATTTAAGCGTTCTGTGTTGTGTACAGAAAACAGTGACCAGTAACTAGGTAATAATTTGTTTGCTACTGTTCAGTCTGCTCCATGGTTTCATCTCCCACTTCCCAGGACTAGCCCAGTCCCCTGTGCTGCTTCTGTGATTTCTAACTCACAGCCCTGTAGTTTGGAGCCCTGCATCTCTGTTTGACTTTGTTTATATATTTCTTGTCTCCCTTAGCATAAATCATAACGACAGCTTAATTGGTTTATGTATCTGAAGCAGTTTGAAATGTGAAGTGTTGCGTAAGTGTTCAAGGTTGTTATTACTGTGTGACTCTTCCCAACCATTTTCTTTCCAGAATGAAAATTAAAGAGAAATTATTTGCCATTTACAAGAGTAAATATGGTGAATCCGGTCATGAGTAATCACTCAAGGATCACAAAAAAACCCCCTCTTTGTCTCACAGAATTGCACTTTTTAAATGCTTCAACTTTGCATCTCCTTCATAACCCAGTAAATCCATTAACTTCACTGGAAGTATTTGCTTTATGGTCTTGCACACAGAGAATCAGATTTTTGGTACTTGTGGCTGTGAGATGATAGTTTGGTGATGGAATAAAGGTCCTGGAAAATACAGGCCTTCTGTAAAGGTTTTGCCATAATTAAAACATTGAGCCATCTAATACACTTAGAATTTGAAATTATGACCTCTTTATTTCACTGGAGGAACATGTGTAATTGTATCGGTCTTTAAAGCACAGTATTATCACAGATTGGAAGATTCCTTCTTTCACAGATGCATAATCTACCTAAAGAATTTACATATCCCAAACTGATTACTTTTTTTTTTCATAGAGCAGTATTGACTGTAGACTGACCCTCTAGCTTTTCCTTAGGACCTGGCCAGTGCTTAACATTACCAGAGAATTTTTATCAGGTGCAGTGTTCAAAAAATAAAGACAGATGGAGAGAGATGTTTGTGCATTTAATTCCCTTTGTTGCTTTCAGTGGCTCACATGGCAGAGTCAAGAGGTATCCATGACAAAGTAGAAAAGTCTTTTACCCCAGAACGGGATTTTAGGATCAGAAATGAAGCAAGCAGGCAAAACAAGGACAGCCAACAAAAAGTTGCCTGGGGCAACACAGTGTGTCAATGAGAAAGAGAGAGATAAGAAACACTTGGACAGTTGTGCATGTTGGCTTCAATCTGTAATGACTGTACAGACCACACATCAAAAACATTTGGCTGTCCTTGACAGAGAACAAAAAAAGCCCAGATTTTTCAGCTATTGCTATTTTTTTTTTCAGTTGAAATTATTTAAACAATCAACTTGGTGAATAACAAATCATTTACTCTACCGCTGTTTTTAATTATTTGTCTAACTGCCTTCAGGCAATTATTAGAAGTCATCTTAGAGAGACAAAGTGAAATCTCTCTTCGTCTTTTAACAACCACCCTTTTGCTGTTGATCAGCTGATCTACAACTCTCACTGGCCTAAATTCCATTTGTGTTGTAACTTTCTAGAGGAAATTAAGGGCAAAATTTGGGCCATCAGCTCCAATAACACTTAATTCAGTCAGTACTGACAGTTGCTGCATTTCTGCAGTTCTGTGCATGCAGAGACCTCCATGGCCTTGGGACCAAAGTGTCTATTTGTGCCTAAATTGTGTCATAGTCAAGAAATGAGTGGGAAGCACCCACACTTCCACAGCAGTCCTGCCCGTGCTCAGAGAATGCACAATATGAGTTGGATGTGTGACAAAATGGCCAGGCTCTCATGGTGGTGATGACACTTTCTTGATAGCTTTGTGGCCACTTCCTTGGTAGCCTTGGGGCCAAAGAAAAGAGGCAGTGGAAGGTCAGGATTTATTTGATATCTCACTGTGCACTCACAGAGAGTGCCCTAGCTACTGGATGAAGGTGACCCTCCATTCCTTCTTTTGGAAGAATGACACTGTGAAGCTTATAATTTGTGGGGCCTGAAGAAGAACAAACCAGAAATGGCCTGATTATTTAGTTTACGAGTGAGAAAACTCATCAAGTGTGTCTCTTTTCCTACTCTGTTTTTCTACTAACATGTAATAAACTCCCCCCAGGAAATATCAATTACATCATTCCCCAATGTTTGTCAGTTTGTTTCTAATCTCAGTTTTTCTGAATGACTCAAAAATAATTAGTTTTTAAACCTTTTTTTTTCCTCCCGGATGAAAGTTTTGTTACAACACAGGTAGGTTGTGGGGTTTTAGGACAGGTTTTTAGGGCTGGGGATTGCCTTATCATGCATCTTTATGTAGTAACTGAGCTCTGGAGAAGCTAAAATTCCTTGTTATAGAACTCAGTGGTAGTAAAGTTATGGATTAAAACTCTCATGAGAAAAGCAAAGCTCTATATCTCTGTCATATTGGGACCAAGGTGGTAGACAGCAAATTCAGTAAAAAAAAAAACGTTAGAAAGAGATTTCATACTTGCTTTAAGGGAAAATGGAAACACGGAGACTCCGTTAAGTGTTTAGTTACTGCTTATATTTACGATTTATAATACCTGTAAAAAACCTGATTATTTACATTAATGTGGCAAAATAATAATCTTTTGTTCATGAAAACAGAATTTACATAGTTTTTTCTCTGGGGTTTTTTTTGGAAGCTTCTTTGTTTATTTTCTTTACCTGGATTTACTGGGAGTCTCTTAAGAGTAATGTTATTTATTCTGACAACTCCTTAAGGGAAGAACCAATAAGGAACATCTGATTTATTCATGTTGTGCAAGATGACTATCCAGGACAATCTGGAGATGCTTTTCTAGGCACATAAGGCAAGGATTCCCTACCTACCTCTCCAACTGGCAAGATAACTTTCTCTGGTAGCAGCTTGAATAAATGAATACAAAAACTGATTGACTACAGGGATCTCTTTTTTTTTTTCTCAAAAAACAAGTTTAAAGAAAATGTCAGACGAAATTAACAGTCTAGAGTGCCTTCTTGAGGTTGTCAAGGAAGTTGGAGATGACAGGTTTCCAACTATAACCCAGAGAAAATGCCACTGTGAAGTTGTATAAGGTGTCTATAAATGCAGCTTTTAAAATAAGCCTAGATTCCTGTGAAAAAAAGGAAACACAGTACTGATCAAACCAGGGGTGGGGCATTAATCCAGCATCTTCTCTCAGGCAAAAGACAGATCCAGCAATTCTCAGAACTATAAGACCTCTACAATATATATTTTTTAGCATATTTCTCAGATATGCTTTGTCTGGTCCCTGTTACCCTACGCATAGTATTTTCAGATAGATGTGTAGCAGCTATGGATTGATATAACATGCAGGTAATCTCTCAAAACTTTCTGGTATAGTAACTGTATGTTCCTGAAACTCATTTGCATTTTGAACTCAAAACTTGATCTGAAAAACTTCAGAAGTTCTACAGTTTAATTAATTTTGAATGCAGGTGCCTCCTCTCACTGACCTTCAATTTCTCGTCTTTAATTTTATGTAAATTTTATATTTATTTACTTATATCATATCCCTTCCTTTTTACCACCTTATTAAGTAAATAATTTGATTTGTACAACTGAAATACAGTTGGTTTTTATTATAGGAAGTTTATGATTTTCTTTGCTTTCCTCAGAACAACTTTTATTCCTGTAATTTTGTTCTGTAAAAAAGCCTGGGCAAACACCATATGCAATAAAGTTCTTAAACACATTATTGAACATTTGCATTACATATCATTCTATTACTTCCATATGCTGCCTTCCAGTTTACAGTTCTAGCTTTGCTTATTGTTTAGCAGAAGGAAGCTGCTACTGTACAGTGAACCGTCTGCAGTAATGCCAGTATCTCTCTAGAAAGGGTGGTCATTTTACAACCCAATGGTTCCATAATTTGCATTTATCAATAATAGATTTCATCTAACATGATGCCTTCCCATACACTTATATTTTTTTTTCTTTTTCTTTAGTCCTTCTGAAGCTTCAGAAACATCCACTTCTCGGCCCAGAATAAACTAGATAAAATTTTGTCTAGAAATGCTCTTAGCCTTTTCTCATATTTCCTTTCCAGATCATTTGTAAAGGTGTAAAACCATGTAGACACTACTGTGAAAAAGGAGGGTCTCTGTTGCAAGCTGTTCTCTAATATGGCAAAGGACTTTTACTTCTACAAGAACCTTAGCAATAATGTATAAATTATACTAAATCAGAGTTCAAAGGAAGCTGGCAATCTCATGGTTTGTTAAGCCTAAATCTTTAAATGATGGCATAAAGCAATAGAATGAATCAGTGTGCTGGGATCTTGGTTATTAGAGGTCTGAATCATGTCATCTCTAGCCATCTGAAAGGTCTCTGGACCTTCCTGTAAGGTCAGCAACCAAAAACACGTACATGTCCGGAGGTCAATTCATCCCACCTAAGATCACTACCCAGGACAGGTGGTTAGAGAGAGGTGGTTACTTCAAACTAGACACCTAACTTCTAAGCAGCAAAAGTGAAATGAGTCAAAAACCTACTCTCTCTCATCATTCAGGGATCAGACACAAGTGTCACAACCCAAGGGCTGAACCTAGACAGCAGCCAGCTCACAACAGAAAAGATACGTGTACTGTGGAAAGAAGTATTTTGGTACCTCTTCTTAGCTACAGCAAAGAATATACTGTTTAGGAATTGAACTATTTCTCTTTTATGGGAAAGTAGAGGTTTCAGATTGTACTATTGCTTTGTAGATGAGGTCAGATGAAAGAATCATTTTAAAATGTGCAATATTCTATAAGATAATTACTAATGTATTTATCAAGCTGTATTCTTGCACAGTCTTGTTCCAATATACTGCATTCATATCTCTGTAATTCTTGCTTCTGAAGTCCAAATTCCCTTTTGTATAAATTATTAATTCCTGTCCCTTTGTCCCTGATCTTTCTTAAATAAGTAAGAGTAGCCTTCTAAAGAGCCCTATCTAGATTTTTCACTTCTGGTATGCTGTGCTCAGTATAAGATCAAAAAATGGAAGTTAAAGGTCACTTCATATTTGCTGGTGGTTGGAAGATCTGTGATGATGTGCAGTGTGTGCAGCACACTGGTGCATCTGATAAGCAGACATCTCTCTTCTAGGCCATTATCCAAAATTGATTTGTTCTGCTTCTCAGAGAGAAATACGAACTTGAAGAATATTTGGGAGAAACAAGGTCAGGACCTTAATCTTTGAGGAATCTTAAAGACAGTTCCCTCTCCATAGTCACCTCCACCTGGACTTAACGCAGGATGGTGTCTAGTTACTTTATCTGAAATGTATTTACACCTTCAACCCATGGGATTCCCAGGTCTGATGGGAGAATGGTTATTTCCCAACTGTGAGAGATTTAGTGCTCAAGAGGGTTGTATCTGTTCACATGGTTTGGTGTTGGTAGGAATTAAAGATGATGAAAACAGTTCTGGCAGCATCTGATTCTGTAAAGGTGAAATTGTTCTTTCTACTTGCTTCTTGTACTCTTACACAGAATGTATGTATGTGTGTATATGTGCCTAAATTTGTAGATGGGATGCTGCAAATAGCTAAAAGGTTAATTAACAAAATCTAAGGAATTCAGAATACTTATAGGATAAAACCACCCTGACACTTACAAACAAAAAAAAAAAGAAAAAAAGAAAAAAAAAGAATACTTTACTTAAAAGTAAAAGCAGCTATTTCAAATGGAACTATGGAAACAGAGATGGAGAAAACTTCGGAGTCTGAACCCTCTGAAATACATTAAAGCATGAAGTGACATTTCTGAGGATTTTTTTTTAACTGAGAATTAACTTTGTATGCATTAATTTTGGGGTCTTCAAAATTTCTGAAAATCAGAATTGTTTTAGGTCATCCCCTATGCAGATCTGATATACTCTATCAGTACCTTAAGGTTACAAAATTTGATTTGCTACTGATATCTGAAATATACCAATTAAGAAATCAAAACAAACTCATGTATCCTTCCTTTTACAGTCTTTCCCAGTCTGTCTGGAAAAAAGAGGTTCTTACTGGGGGCAGTTGGGGTCCAATAGTAAGAGAAGAGCAGGTCTGTTGGAAAGTTTGACAGCCTGTCTGTCTCTGTTCATGTATTTATGAATTTAGAAACTTCCTCTGCTATTGCATTCATTGGGGGCCAGAACACTCTTGGGCAAAAATCCACAGCTATAATTAGTGATTTAATTTTAATGTAGATGAATAGACAATCCTGAAGCCAGTTATTAAAATGTCATTAGCTGACACAGAAGTTAGCATATCTGCCTAATGTCTGTTAGCAGAAGCTGCAGAGACCAACCCAAATGAGAATTCTGCCTGGGGAAGAGTCGCAGCATCAAAAATCTCCCTGCCTCTGGGAAACAGCTGGACAGCCCCTGCCAGAAAATGCTCAAGTGTTTGTTGGGAGTGGATGGGCAATAACTCTGACCCCTCTGTTCTAGCAGAACCCCGAGGTCCCTGGAAAATATTCCTTTTGAATAGCTTTAGCCATAGCTAAAGCCCAACACAGTTAGAAAATAGCAAGGGTGCAAAACAGACTTTATAACCAGTAGCCCTGGGGTTCTCTATATCCAACAAGTATGGAATTAGTTCTGTGTATCATGTGTAACTCATTCTGACAGCATTCCCAAAGTAAATAAATTTTAATTTGTATTTTTAATTCAGACATTAATATAACAGCAAGGCTCAGAGAACTAAGCAGTCTGGATTCAAAGGCTTACTTAGAAAAGAAGGGCAAAGACTTCTCTGGGATCTTCAGTCTCTGGCTGAAAGTAGAGAAACTGAAAGATCTTAGCAAAGATCTTAGTAAAAGTATAACTTTGTAAACGTTTCAGAGAACACAATAGAAGTTAAGAGCTGTTGTTGAAAAACATAATCACAAATCTATATTTAATAACTTTTTTTCCCCTGAATCCTGAGAGATCTGAACTATGACCTTTCCTGGCCTCTTTGCCTTCTTAATGACACAAGATCATGAGTAAAAATAATACCAAAGTAAACCTAAAACTTAAAGGCTTTAGAAGACTTCATTTTTAGTTCCACTTACTTTGGCACAACACTAAGAGTTCTGCAACTTTGATCCATCAAGCAGCATTGCAAAACCATCATGAAAATGTATGAACCCAAGAACAAAATCTACTCACCCAACCTTACAGCAATGATTAAAAAAAGCCCTAATTATAGTATAGTCACCCGTCAAAATAAATTACTCACTCAGGGTGAGTGGGTGAAAAGAAGTTTTCTAGGCTTCCTTAAGGAGGTGGTAATTGTCTTGAATTTTGTTAAAATACATCACTGATTATATTTTAACAACGTCTATGTACTGTTTTCCTCCTTGGGAATTTTATAAGTTGGTTGCAAGAATTTTGAGAGAAGACTTTTTCAGTTCTAAAATATTCTATACTTGTGTACTTGTACTGCAGAACATGTTTCATGACACACAAAAGAATGCTCTAAATTACATGTACAGGCAACCAGAAATGTTAGAATAAAATTATTTCATAAGAAGATGCCAATTGGAAGGATGTATTTTCATGGCAAAGTGATGTGTGGATCTGACAGCACAGTGAAGTGAGAGCATGGTGATGCCACATGGTTGGCTCCTGGAGGCCTACAGAGAGTTTAGGGTGTCTGTGGAGCCTGCATTTAGGATTCCTTCCTGTCTTCAACATCCATTGCACACAATACCAAGTCCGTCAAAGGAGATCTTAGCAACCCATTCACCTGGGCTACATTGGCCATATGATCTTACCGTGCTGGTTATACTGCCAGTGTGTTGGGCTTGCTTTCCTGCTGCCTTACAGAGGTTGCCAAAAACCTACACTTAAGTTTTCATCCAAAGAATATTCAATGCATGGACTCCAGACTGCAGCAAACTTGAGCCTTATGTCCCAGGGCTCACAAGGCTGTGGACAACTGCAGATAGAGATATTGGTTTTAGATCTCCTTTCACACTTGCTTCCAAAATCTGGGTTTTTGTTAGTTTTTTACTATCATTTAGATGATGTTCAGAAACCTTTGTTATAGAATAGAATCCTAGAATAATTTGGGTTGGAAGGGACCTTTAGAGGTTGCCTAGTCCAACCCCTCTGCAGTAAGCAGGGACATCTTCAACTGGATCAGGTTGCTCAGAGCCTCGTTCAACCTGACCTTGAATGTTTCCAGGGATGGGCCATCTGCCACCTCTCTGGGCAACCTGACCCAGTGTTTCACCACCTTAATTGTAAAAAATTTCTTCCTTATTTCTAGTCTGAATCTACTCTCTTTCAGTTTAAAACCATTACCTCTTGTCCTGTCACAACCGGCCCTGCTAAAACTTTTGTCCCCATCTTTCCTATAGACCCGCTTTAAGTACTGAGAGGCCTCAATGAGATCTCCTGGAGCCTTCTCTTCTCCAGGCTGAACAACCCCAACTCTCAGCCTTTGCTGAGGGTACACTCATTCCCACTGTGTATGTCACTGATCAAGTTATTCAACAATACTGGTCCCAACACAGACCCCAGAGGGGCACCACTTGTCACCGATCTCCATCTGGACATTGATTATAAACAGACATAGATTATAAACAGTTGCTTCTTGATGCATGCGGTAGGCCTCTTGTCATAAACAAATGCAGCTATCATCTTTGAATCAAATAATAAAATATTTTAATCTAATAACAAAGTATATGCATTTATTCACATTATTATTTTAATTAAAATTAAGCTAATTTCTGCCTACCTAAAACTCTGTATATCATTGCAATCCATTATTTTTCCGTATGTATTTGTTCGTGAGCTGTTAAAATATCAAATGTAACTCTTACATCCAATTAGACTTCAGAGAACTTTCCCCTTAATTTATTATTGCTAGTGAGTGACCACAAAAGCAATATGTAGAGATTTAACATTCAACGTAGCATTTTCAGTTATTGTTCTAATAACTGAAAAATAAGGTTTGTCTTTCATTTCCTAGAGTTGTGGCTGACTCACACAATTTTGACTGATACTTCAGCAATTCAAAGTTGCATAAACAGTGCAGACAGATCAATCTAAATGAGGGTGCTGAATAAGCAGAAGCAGGGGTGTATTTATAGCTGGGTATTGTTTCATCTCACTCTAAAAATAAGTGTGAAAAGGAATGTGTATCTCATTCTGGGCTCAGAATCTGAGTCACACCATAGCTGGAAGTATTCATATTAAAAGCTTTTGGCTCTGGCAGACCTCTCATTTTTAGTCTGATTGTTCATTCTTACTATAATTTCCTAATTCCTCAGCACCGCTTTCAACTTTTCATAATACTTACCTTTTTAAACTAGACATTTTTTTGTTTCTTAGGTGAGATCAGTGGAGTTTCAGGAGCCAAGGACTCTCCCAGCAATAATCTCCTTCCTCCACAATCTGATGGTTCAAGCTGGCTGGTGCCAGGAGCTAAGGGACTACACCCTCCTCCACAGCCAGGGATGCAGACCTGGCAAAAACCCCTTCCTCTCCCTTCCTTGTGAGGAAGGATGGGAAGTGGAGGTGTCTGCTCTATGCTGCAATTTGGGCTCTTTCCTCGCAGGAAGGGAGAGGGGCTAGGGGTGCTGACGATGAAGGTTCTGGGTGAGGCCAGCCCCTGCAATGCAGTGCGAAGTGGAGCACAGCATTGTGGGACATACATTTATAACTGCTTCCAGTAATGGGGATCACTGGGGTGTCGAGCATATCTGTATAGTGACCGTCACCAGATCTGAGTCTTGTAAGACTTATTTTATTGATTAAGTGTTTGATGATGAAGCTTTGTCTTTTTTTCTTCCATAAGGGCTTACTGTTTCTCAGGAAGCGAGTTAGGATCTATTGCTTCATCATCAAACACTTCATTGATAAAATAAGTCTTACTGCTTCCTGACATAGGTGAGCTCAAGTTAAGAAAAAAAATAGCTGCTTTGTCCGCTACATTTTCTCCTTTTTCTGACTTCCTGACTTCCTGATCTGCTCTCTGTCATCAGGGCTAACCTCCCCAGTAATTTTCTCTGACTCCCTCTTTGCAGAATCAGGTAGACCTTTTCATACAGCTTAGGGGTGGCAAGGAATACTTGGTAATTGTAACTGTGCTATGGCTTCCAATCCATTTCAGCAGCAGAGTCAAACTGGTTGGGTTAGACCATCTTTGGTGTTTGGCTGCGCTTGGAAAGAGACTGAGAGCACTGCGGCAATCAGGCACAGCAGCAAGATGGATTAAGCAGTGGTGGGTTTTCTGCAATTAAATACTTGGTCTGCACTGCCTGCCTGCGTGAAGGTTTTTTTTTAGTCAGCTTAGCTTAAGCTCTGCTGGCTTAAACTGACCTCTTGACTTTGTGCTGGGGTGGCAGAGGAGTATGCACACATTTTTTAAGTACAACGAGGAGGCACCTGAGTAAGAGTGGCTGCACTGAGTCAAACCAAGGGAAACTGTAGCCCCATACTCTATCTCTACTACTGCCTCTTGGTAGATGTTAAGGCAAAAACTGTAAGAACAGGGAAGGCATACATTCCACCAATCTGTACTGTACGGAACTCTGGACTCAGAATTTTTACCTTTACATTGAATAGGCTTTCACATTTTTTTACTTCTGTGACTTTGTATAATTGCTTTTTGACTGTATTTATGATACTGGCAGCATTTGACAGAGAATGCTACTTATGCTGCGTGAAAAAAAACCCCACTTCTCTTGCTTGTTTTAAACGTGCTAATTTCATTGGGCATCCTCTTGTTCTCATGTAGTGAGAAGCCAAGCATCCATTCATTTATTTTCTAGGCATTTTCCCAGGGTTCTCCTGATTTTATACATATCTGCCATATCCCCCTTCAGTTGTCCCATTTCCAAGCTGAAAACTCCAAATCAATTTAAGCAGTTCCAAGCTTTAATTGCCCTTCTTTAGTTCCCCCATGTAATTTTTGAGAGGCAAGTACTAGAACAGCAGGCAGTATACAAAAGGGAGGGTACTATGTGGCTTTGTATAGTGCTGTAAAGGTGTTTTCTGTTTTGTGCTCTATTCATTTTTTTAAAGCTCCTAACTGCTAGGGTTTTTGACTGCCAGTGAGCATGGGCTTTATGTTTTCTTTTAGGAATATTTCTTTTTTTTTATTTATTCCTTTTTTTTTACATTAAAAACTATTGAAATTATTTATTTGGTGTGCTTTTTTTACCTACAGGAAGCTGAATTTCAGTACCTTATGATTAGTGTTTCAACAGCAACATCTTGAACCAGCCCTGTCCTTTGCTCAGCCAAGATGAAAAAGAACGGGTTTTATTGCAGATTTTCCAAGCATCATTGCAACAAAAGTTATGGTGTATAAACATTTAGTTTCTACATTATGCCTCGATATGACAATTGTGGAGGCTTTACAAGAGAGTCTCCAATTAGTTCTAATGCTCTAAGGCTTAGGCAAGGGATTTCAAGACATTGAGAAACTTTTTGATAGACGATACAGTTTCCATTGATTCTAATTATTCTTTAATGGAGCGTTACTCCTTCATTGAAATGGCTGGGTCTCTTATCCTATATATTTTTTCCTTTGGAACTGTATGGATTGTTTTTATCAATTTTGTGATGCACTGATTATGTCAGTATCTGCAGACCAATTTCTTAATTTTATTTGCACTGCTTATGCACATATTTGAATTAAGGATCAATAGATAGATAGATAGCAACTAATAATGCAAAACTCACTTTTAAATCAATGGTTACTGGAATCACAAAGCGCATAATGTGTTATGTTAGAGGACAGAAGTTGGAAATTATATTGCATTTTCAGCTTGAAACTGAAAGAGTGAAATCCTCTCTGGCTCCTGATCTTAAATGTGCATTTTTGTTTCTTATATTTTTGTATAAGTGATATTCATAGATTTTTTTTTATGACTTTTGTCTCTGTCTCCCACTAATGCATACAGTCAGTCAAAGTGAAAAAGTGTTTAATATCCAAAAACAGAATGAGCGTGTCCTTCATTTAAAAGATCTTATCTACTATTCAGGATATTAGCATTACTGCTAATTACTACTGCACTCGATTTTGTATGACAATGGCAAAACGAAGAACAAAGGAAAAAAGCCAAGGTACTGCACTTTTAGTTTCACGGGTTTGTATCGCACTGGTCCTATAACCCTGGGATTTGTGTGCTGATATATATGAAATCGGTGGAAATCGGTGCATACTTCACACGTTTGGTGAAGTTTACGGCATCTGTGGCACTGATTAACTTTGAGACTGGGAAAATGGCTTAGGTCAGGGAGGAATGTTTTAAATTGAGGAATCCTTTTTTTCAAAATATGTAATATTTTAGACATGAAATCTCACCAATAAAGGTAACATGCTCTTAAGGAAATACAAAAGTAGACTTCCAACTGACAATGCCTTCAGGACCATTGCTTTTCAGGTACTCTCAAAATACCCTGCACTGTCAGAGCTTAGAAGTTTGACTGTGACCAGATCTGATTTTGACATATTTTGGAAGTACAGTTTTGTGAGTGGACCAATGTAGATTTCTCTTCCCCCCTTAGAGCCCAAATCCTGCTCCCCTGCTTTAACCCTGGGAGTCAGAGAGACCTCCTGCAGATGGTGGGAGGGCAGGTCCCAAGCAGCCATACATAGGCACAACTCATTGCCCTACTGGCATCGGAGGTTTGTGTTAGACCTGCTACCGTCTCATAAAATCAACAGAAAATCTTCAGTGAGTCAGTTTTTCATTCTGTCATCCCTAAGCCCAGAGTGAGTATGAGGGCCATTTAACACAGTAAATTTTTCTAGTGTATTACAATTACAGAAACATCTGTTATGAATATCGTTTTGCTAAACCATTGTGAAAAATTCATAGAGTATTCAGTAGTTGCAAGACTGCTCAATTACTTGCCTGTACTGAGGTGGTCGTGTGGCTGAACATTGTAATTCATTGGAAACACACAGTAATACTAGTACCAAAAATAATTTTTACCCTGCCTGCAAAATGTATTTTTTGATGGTTTACTGTGCGGATATAACATATTTCTTTATCTGTGTCACACTCGTATGTGGTTAAAATAATTTTTGCAAGTTGCTGCTATTATTTGATTGTGCAGAAGCCCTAAATTTTGGGACAAAAATTAAAAAATGGTCATACTACAAATATCTTCAGCAACTTAATGTCCTTACATAGGTGCTTTCTTTGGAAAGTTTCTCAGAGCTGAACAGTATTTTTAGTTTCCCATGCTAACTGCTAAAAATCTACATGTAAGGCATCATGTCCACTGCCCTTCAATGCAACTTTCAGATGAAAAAAAGATAATTTTATGTTTGCTTCTAGAGAGGACTTGCTACTATTTTTTATATTTTATTTGATTATTTAAATATTTTATTTTAAACATATTTCTAGGACAAATTTGAGGTATCAGTAAGAAACCAGTTCTGAGACCAGATGTGCTAGAAATGCATACGTAGAGATATCAATAGAAAAGATCAGATCATGGTCCATCTAATCTAATAATCCTTCTGAAAGAAAGTAGATGATTCAGAAGAAGTTGCCAGAAATTTCATGAGAGACAAATAATGGGTAATCTGTCAGCTACCTTAAATCTTCTCAGAATTTCTTAGTCTTTTGAGATAATTTTAAGCCCTAAAGCATAAGGTTTCAACTTTCTTTGAAAATATATTAGCATTAACTATTACAAATCTGGAGCTTTGCTCATGAATAGCAAAAATTTGACAAATATGAAAAATGAGATAGATAGTGCAAGGATTACTGAAAACTGCAAATCTCTGAATCTTTGAATGATTTATTTACTTTCTAAGCAGGTGAGAGAATTTGGTGGGGGGTGAAAATGACATAACATAGTGAAAAGCCAATACTTTTATGGTCCTTTTGATCCTTCAGAAACTCTGGTATTGTGGCATAAATACTACAAAACTAATTTGTCCTAACTAAGAGTTTGAAATAAGAAAACAGCTCCATTATGCTGCCTATTTCTCATGTATTTGGATGAGAGGAATGTTAACTTACCCTGTTAAAGTTTCAGGAGGTGTTCATATGGTGTATACTTGTGTGCATGATTTGATCACTAGTGCTACAACCAAGAAAATTATTTACCATTTCATGAAACACGAATATTTAACTTGGCAGAAAACATTTTGAACTAATCTATATATTACTTGATGAATCAGATCCTACCTTACATAATCCCATTAATCTAAGACAAAAGAAGAAGAAGCAACAGATGTATTTCTGCAAATTCATGTGTTACTCCTTTTCTTTCCAGACAACTATTACGGCACTCCGAAGCCTCCAGCAGAACCAGCTCCATTGCTGTTAAATGTAACAGATCAGATCCTCCCAGGTGCCACTCCCGGGGCTGAAGGCAAACGCAAAAGGAATAAGTCTGTGAGCAATATGGAGAAGACGGGTATTGAACCACCGGAGGAAGAAGAGGAAGAAAGACCTGTGGTCAATGGAAATGATGTGACAGTAACACCAGGTCTGTGCTTCCTTCTTACTTTGCAATGCATTTCTGTTATTCACAGAGTCCTCAGTTGCCTTCTGCAGTGAGAATATATGTGTTCAGGTAAGGATGTTCTTGCAAGACTGAAAGCCAGCGTTTCTCTCAAACCTAAACCAAATTACTTAACCTCCACTTTGGGGAGTCATCTCGCTTACCTCAGCTACCATAAAGATATCTGTCTCTGAACTACTTGCTTTGAACCCTCTTTATAGACCAAAGAGAAAAATTTCTACTTTCTGAATACAGTTCATATGACCTGTTTTAGATTTCTAGGTTAGGAAATCAAACACATGTGCCTATTTCTCTCCATTGACTACAGAGGGTGTCTAGAGAACTGTAATTTGGTCAAATGAATCCAGGCTCTGTATTTCAGGTCTCCTTGTTCTCGAATGGTGATACCCACAAGAGAGTTCACTACATTATGAAATGAACTTTGGAAATTGTTATGAAATCTTAGCAATATTGTGGAACAGTAAAGTTGTCATCTATTAATGAATTTGTGGCAGTGACGATGAAACTTAGCTGGCTATACTGTCAGGAAGGACCCTTTTCAGCAGTGTTCCAGAGCCTGCATAAAGCTGATAAAGGTTCCAGGTGTCTAGTCCTAAAAGGCAACTGTTGTTTTACCCCTTGGATCATAGTTCTTCAGGAAAAAAGGGCCCCAAGATACTGACTGGTATCCCAAGTGAGATCACTCCAGCCTTTCCCCAAGCAGGTAATCAGCTTCCCTTTCAGTGTTTCAGCAAGTCATCATTTTATAGTACTTAATAATTTTTATTCTGAAATACCATTTAAGAAATGATTTTTTTGTTGTTCTTTGAGTAGGAAATGAAAGGATTCAGTCTTTTGTATCTCTCTGAGAAATAACTCTGTGAATCTTTTTTGGTGAACTTGGAAATTCAGAAACAAATTATTGAAGTAGAAGCCTGTAGTGACAATGATATAGATGAGAAGGCAAAACGGAATATTGCAAGTTTTCTAAATATACAGGTTAATGTGAAACAAAAAATCCATTACCTAATCTTCTAAGCACTGTAAAAAGGATTTTCATACTGCAGATTTTATATATACTTTTTTTTTTTTCTCCTAATGCATTAGAAAGTATATCAAATTGAATATCTTCCCACCAAGGATGTATTTGCCACATGCTTTTCTGTAATTGTTGCCTAACATTACATGTAAGGGGGAATCCATCCCCATGCACAGGGGGGGTGGCAGGGAGCGGTGGGGTCAGAGTGGATCTTCTTCTCTGATCTCAGCTTCCCAAAGGCCGGCAGCATTACTCCCTGGCCACTGCCATCACATGCTGCACGAGCCTTGCTCATCCCTTCCACACAACATTGCATCTGTCGGCAATGCTCTGGCGCTAAGTGCCTTTCCTACACAGCTAAGCAGAAAAGGATGAAGCCCAGAAACCCTTACATAAAACATCAGCACTGGCTCTGTTGCCAGGATACTTCCACAGTGAAAGAGGTAAAGGCAGGATTTGGTCTCTGATGTGTACTGTAGAAATCATTAGAAAAATCATTCTTTGCAGTTATTCGAAATGTGCCACATTATGGACCATTGCAGAGGAGCGATTTCCAGGGCAATATGTTTCAGCTCAAACTGGATCAAGAGGCAACGTCTACCTGCTTTTCTCCTCACATTGTACACCTATAATTTGCTTCTCCCAGGCAAATGTTATGTGAACGATGACTAGGCAGCACCCAAGGAACAGGCACTGGCATATGCTGTGTTACAAAATGAAATACATGAGCATCGGTGTAAGACAGTCCCCCTCCTCCCCCTCCTCGCCCCCCCCCAAGTAATTCCTGTAGGTGTGGCCAGCAGAACAAGCGGTGCCTGTGTTGGCTCTCATGGTTTCATAAGCAGGGTTTTGTTGTTCAGTTACACTGATTGAGGACTTTGGGGATTGTAGCAAAGCGGCTCTGTACATACATGCTGTGTTGCCTTTGTTGGACAGCATAGCTCCCACGGACCCTGTTACTGCAGTCATTTTATCTGTGAGCTGACAGAGTCTTAGCTACCCCTAAAATGTGTGTGCATTTGTAGCTTGTGTCTTTGAACAATCAGGAAAATTAGAAAATGTTAATTTTTTTCTTTTTCTTTTAAAATTCTTGGTGGAGGGAGAAATCTAGTTTTTATAAAGAAGCAACCAGGGCAGGATATTTGTTATTTCCAGTTCTTTAAGAAAGTGTACTCTATTTTAAATGCTTTACTTCTAATGGGAGTCTTTTATTAATTACAAGACTCTTGGGACATCCAAAACATGGATAGATTTTTTTATAGGTGCTCAGCAACTCAACGATTTATTAACTGCTACAGGTATCAGAGTGCTGGCAAGGTAAAGGACTGCTGTAACATCTAGGACTGCTAGGGTGAAATAGTAACAGATCTAAGATGAATCTGAAGAAAATAAATCTGTCTTTATCAGACCAATAAGCAACGTTTGTGGTTGCAGAGATCTTTGTGCTTTTGGCCTGATTTTTCAGACCACTTTTCAGTGTATGTCAAGATAATCTGTGAATCTGTTGAGCTTGATTACTAGGAATCAATTTTTCATTAGTTCACTTCCACACGCCTTGCTTCACAGGCCGTCAGATTTTCCTAAGACAGTTGTATTTGGACAGAATGGAGATCTTCAAGTGTCTTGAATAATTGTCTTCTTGTTAATTTGTGCTGCCCAGTGTGTTTATTCTTTGTGATGTTTGTCACTTGTCCTCAGCTCAGGACCCATCAGAAAGCCTTCTTTAGGACAAGGCTTTTGGCTATTTTAGAATGGAGCACTCTCAGTCCTCCATCCTGGATCAAGTTTCTAATGACACAATAGTATTAATTGGGAGATGAGATTTATCTCGTTCAACTTCAGTAAATTATATGCCTTTATGCTTCTCTTTTTGTTATGCTTTATTTTTAGTTTGAGCTTCTTGTCTCAGCTCTCTTTATATAAAGTAAGGAGAAAGAGGCAATTCCAAAGAGTAAGAGAGCATATGAGTTTTAGATACCCATTTTAGGGTATCACCTCTGCAATCTAGAATACTTAATTCAGCCTACAGATACACAGGAGCCTACATCGCTAAATTTAAATGAAGAATCCTACTGTTTGCCAAGAAGCATATGAGTGACACAATCTGTAGGTTAGCCGTTAAGATGGTCAACCCTAAAGTTAGCATTGGGTTTGTCATATCTAGTGCAATTGTCCACATTACTGGACTTCTGGATACTCTAGGTTGGGTCTGTGCCATTCACTGGTTGAGGTGAGACAACTTGCACCTGAGAAGCTGTCATGGATGGAGTGAGAGAGAAGCAAAAATACAGTTTATTGATATAAACTAGTGAGTTAACAAAGTTCAATGGTAAATGTGACAGTGGTTTAACAAGATTCGATGGAAAGGTACACTCGGTTATTTACTGCATGGAGGACAGGGTCAGACAAAACTGTCAGGGGCACCGTCATGTTGAGTCATGAGGTTCAGAAAAGACCCCCTTGCTTTCTAAACTCCTTCCTCAGAGATGAGTCTAGGTGCAGCTAGATCCAATCCTAGTCCCAGACTTGGTCAACGGTTTATGTCTAAAGGATTATATATGCACAATAAATCTTTTATATCATTTAGCTAAGATTTCAAAGTTTAACATGCTGTTAGCCACTTACCAGGAATCTTTTGTGGTGAGGAATCTCTCAGCCTCGAGGAATAACCTTGAGAGGCATGCCTGCTCAAGGGGAGATCCTGGCGTGCAGCCTGCTGCCGTACAGGAGGGCTCAAAGGGCTCCTGGGCTGCTCACTATTTATGGGGGTAAGATGATTGACTCGTAGTCATATTTGCATACTGACTGCAGATATTAAGTTTCTTCCAAATTTGGCTTGAGTTGGACACTGACCAGCACTGTGGTTAGGTGGGCACATTGCCATAAATTAGCCCTTGACTATTCTGTTGTTTTCTGTCTCCCCCAAATCCTCTTTGACGTGGATGCATCCATTGCAACCAGACACATCTATCACGACCACTACAGGTGGTTATCTCTTGAGCAGGGTTAGGGGAAAAGGTCAGGTGTGGGGGGAGCGCATCACCACAGAAGCCTTCGCTGATGGACACTGCACTGAAATGGATGATTTCTGCAAAACTGGTGCTTTGACAAAAGAGGTAAAAAGATGCTTGGTCAAATTGCAACCTGCTTGTCAGACACTCAGTTTTCACTGCTGTGGCTGTTTGTGTCTGCAGAGAATTAAGTCAGTCTCCTTCACAATCAGCATCATGATTTGACACTGTGTTGGTCATGTCATATTTGCTTCACACTTCTGACGGATTAAGTGTTTATCATCCAAACTCCAGAATAACCACTCTAACATTGCAAGAATGCTTATGTATGTGCATTATTCTGACATTACTTGAGCAATGATAAGTTGCACCCAGAGAATGAAAGTTCTGGCAGGCTCAAATTAATTGAGGGATAAGATATGACATAAGGTTTCAGAATGATTATTCCATGCCTTAGGTTGATAATGAAGCAAAAGGCTAGAGTCCCAATGCCATCAATCACCATGCAAGGTGCAGTAGTCCCAAGAAACAGGTTGAGCTTATTCTTTTATTATTACACAGCAAATATAGCCAGAGGCAGGAAAATAACACACATGGCGTCCAAGAGCCATGAGATTTTAAAAAATACAAAAATTGGTGTCCATTGATGTTTCTGTTGTAGGTGTGTTTTCCAAACTCCCATTTATGACAGCTAGGTCACCACCTGTGGCCTACAGAATACCCTGTGCCCACCCAGTCTGTTTTCCTGCCCCTGCATCAGCTCCTAGTTCTTACTGTGTTAGTAGGCAGTGGGAACAGTGCCTCCATGCAAAGCACCAAAACCCAAGTCTGGCTACAGCTCCGTGGGAAAGAGGGCAGCTCCAAGGCTGTAGAGTGATATTTTCACAAGAAAATAGGTGCACATAGCTTGGCAAACATGAGTTAAACTACTCTTATATCCAACAGCTATTTAAAATGGGTGGACTGTCTCCTGTGCAGAATTCAACAAATTAGTCATTTAGATACAATAAAGGTATAAAGAGCTGTAACGTTTTCCTTCAGAGCTGTTAAAACCACTCCATAAATTACTATTCAATATATTTCCTTTAATTTATTCTCTGCTGATATTGCTTAGGTCATCTGGGTTGATACTTTTAGAAGAAGAGAATAAGTTTTTAAACTGTGCTGCATTAATAATCTGCAGTATTAAAATAAATAAAGTACAAAGGCCCTCTTACACATTTAGATTACCAATTTCAAGAGTTAGACTGTAAATAATAGAAACAATTGAAAGTGTAAGCAACAGCATTGATGAAGGCTCAAATTCCGAGACTATCAAAACATAACTACCAGTTATTTCTTAAAAAATGGTCACTAGGTTGTCTAAGAGCTGTATGGAGAAAATGTCATATTAACCAGTAATATTTTAACTGCTGGTGTTTGGAGTTGGAGTACTACAGAGATGATCTTCCAGCATGTAATGATAAATAGGTATTTTTAAAATACACATTATATTCTTCCCAAAGTTCTTTGCATTCCACATATGCAATAACTTGCTGATGCTTTACTGGTGCCTATTCTGTCACTTCCCAAGACACTCACTCTTGAGATATTGTGCTAAACTGCTTTTGAAAACTGGACCATGTAATCTGTTTTGTAGCGAGACAGCAGATCTAGTAGGCTATTTCACTTGATGTAAAGTCAATTGATTGTTTTTTAGTGACAAAAATACTTCTGGACCCATATTATGGTACAATTTTAGGATCTTTTTTTATATCATATGTTGTCTGAAGATAAATATCTGTGCTCACAATGTGTTACTGTAGTATCTCAAATTTTATTTTTACATTTAAGACACTAATAGTTTTCAACCAGAACTCCTGTTTTTTATCAAATCAAGTGTTATTTATGGTTGTATATTAGCAGAAAGAAAACCAGTAAGGTGAATATCTACCTTACCTGGAGTATGTGAATGGTAGATACATATAACAAAAGATAAGATAACACTGTAGGGCTGTATTCCAGACAAATGTGACTAGGATGTCTGTTGTGTAAAACTTGATGTTATTAAATAGTATTAGGCAATTCTACCTTAATTACTTCAGCTTTGGTCATCATGATGTCTTCTCCATTATCAAATGAAGCTATTTAAAGATAATGATCCAGGAATTAATTCATGAGATTGGCTTTAAAATAATTATGGTTTTAAGTTGTTAAATAAGCATTGGGTTTGCTTTTTTCCCCACTACATTTTGATAGTAATCTCTATCTTAGAGAAGCTCAGAGTATTTCTTCTAATCGTCAAGGCTTAATTTTCACTTTTTTTCTTTTATTATGATGGCTGGGATTTGTTAATATAGTTATTGAAAATCAAGAATCTGACCTATTGCAAAGAAGATCTTGAGAAAGAACACATATTGCAGGTATCACGCTAAAGTCCCAAAGCAATGTCACCTCATCTGTGCATTATCAGATCAGTTGTCTGATCACTAGCCATTGTGTGGGATGCACCTGTGCTCCGAATCTATTTATTCTTTGTGGTCATATGTACCGTGCGGCCTTATGTCTTGTCTTCAGTTTAATCTGTACAGCACCCTTCCTGTAGTAGAAATGTGGTCAAGACTGCAGGTAGCCTCAGGAATACCACTCACAGATCTGTCGATGCTTGAAACAGATGAGAACTTACTTTTGCTTTTCAGAGATAAAGACAAAAAACCAGAGAATTTATCAGCAGTTACATTGTCCTATTCTCTGGTAAGTGGTGACCATATGTACTCTCTGTTTTTCAGGAGTCTTTTACACATTTGAAAATGCTTCCCCATCCATCAGTCTTTTCTCCTCAAGACCAAAACCATCTGGTTTTCAATCTTTCCATACTTCCAATCTTTTTCTTTTTTTTTTTCCTTTTTTTTTTTTTTTTCTTTTCTGTCCTCTGGACACTTTCTCATCTTCTTTGACATGAAAATTTCAAAACTGAAAACAGTACTCCTGATTAAGCCTTCCTGTAGCTGAAGGTGGAAGGACCTGTATCTCATATGCTTACTCTTCCTGCCTATTACGATGCCTGTTTTTCTTTTACAATAGTATCATTATCGACTGAAGATAGTGGTTAGCCATCCTTCACACATTCCCATACCTCCATTGTATTTTCACTAGGAATTCTGCCTGGGCATTTGCTCCCCATCTTGTATTTTTACAGCTGATTGTGGCATTTTGCACCAGACAGATGCCACATATTTTGGAAAACCAAGGCAGGGGAGAGGGGGGGATTTGGGAGTGGTAGATAAGGAGGAGACTTCAGCTCCCCTGGGATCCTACTGCTCTGCTGCGGGGTGCAACTAAGCAAAACTTGTGCTTGTGTCTCTTGCTAATTCATTTATTCCCACAGATATGTTCACATTTACAAACAGCATAAAACGTTTTTAATACCACCTAGTTCAAGTACGAGTTAAGATTTAGCAGCATGAGCTGCAAATGGCTGTAGAGCTATAGACCATTACCCTGTTCGAGACCGGATCTATTTTTTTTCACACTATTCTAAAAGGCTGCATGTGTCAGTGTCAAAAGTCTTTTTTTAAGACCATGAAAACTATATCTACCATTTCTCCCTGAGGACCAGCACCTGTTACTCTGTCATGAAAAGAAATATGATTAGTTTGGCACAATTTCTTCCTAAAAAATCTTGACAATTATTTATCACCTCTGAAGAGCTTACATGTAGGTGGTTTGATTGCTGGTTCCAACATCCTTATAGGAATTAAAAATAGAAAGATATGAAGTTACAGTTTCATGGGTCTTCCTCCTCCTTTTTTACAAAAAGACATAATGGCCTAATTGAGCAAATTATTTCAAAGGGAACATAGGTGCTTGGAAATTAAGAATATAAACCTATCTAAAAACCAAAATCATAGATACTTTGCTGAAGCCAGGACTGTAGCTCTCTTTTCTAAGTTTCTTTTCTCCATGAAGTCTCAAAGGTGTAGCCATTACTAGGCATGAGTCTGCTTCATTGGTTCCCTCAGTAGCCTAGGTTTCATTTCATCAGGCTCTGCCAATTGAGAGTGGCTGCTTCATCTAAGCTGTACCTGACCTGTTCTCTGCCCACTCTGCTCTGAGTTCTTTAGCCCTATTGCTGACATTAATTATGTTAGTCATTTAATCACAGGTAATCTTTTTACAGTAGTGACTGAGGCAAAAAGAGCGCTAACTGCCTTGGGTTTTTTATGTCATGTATTATTAGCTTTCCTTCCTTCCCACATAGTGAAATGAGTCTGCTTTTGGTATTATTATTATTAATGCACTTAAAGAAAGTTTTCTTGTCACCTCTAATGTCCCTGACTGTCTCATTTTCTAGACTGACTGTTCTGCTTTGCTGTTACATGCCCATATTGTTTTTCTGTGTTCATCCTTAACATTCTAATCTAGTTTTCATCTTTTGTACAATTCTATATAAAGCAGCAGGCCACTGAAAAGTCATGGCTTAAGCAAAATGATCTCTGATTTTACCTACTATTTCTCTTTTTCATTAGGACAACTTGTGCTTGAACTCTTTGTATTGTCTATTTATCTTTACCAGTTCTCCTGAACTCCTTTTCCCTTACCGTTGCTTGCCATAACATTAAATGTATTCATTCTGTGAGTTTATTAAAATCTGGGGATTTTAAAACCATTGTTGTTAATTTTTTGTTGCTTTTCTTTCTTGCTGTCCTAAGCATCACAAATTAGATCATTTCACCCAAGTTGTCTTCCACCTCCTACACGTTTCACACAAGTATCTGCATAGTTCTGTGCTCTGGATGCACCGTTAGTTAATTTAAAAAATCATCATCTTCTTGAACTTTATTGTCAACTACATTGTTGACTTCTTTTAAAAACATTTTCTCCTTTCTTTTTTTTATAATTATCCACAGACTTCAATACAGTCCATATGGTATTACTCAGAGCAAGTGTGTATCCATTTCTGATGATACAAAATCATACATACTTTCTTTATTTCTTACATTTCTTCATGAGCAAGCTATAGCAGTCTCAATCTAGCCTCTATTACACCTTCTATGTATCATTTTGATTAAATATTGGTGTACAAGTTCACAGTTTGTTCTTAGTTCTCTGATATTCACTGTGTTCCTATGATTTTTACCTATTGGTGAGCTTGTGTCATCAGCCTTCACATAAACTAATGTAAAGTCATGCTCACTAGGTCTGAGATTCATCTCCCCTCATTTTAACTCTCTAGAAACTGAACAACTAGCCTAAGCAGAACTGAAGTTGGTTTACCTAACTTAACATGTAGGGTCATTTCAGCCATCTGACTAGGATCCCAACATAGTCACTGGAGATTCAGTCAATATATTAAAATTTTGAATTTATTTTTGTTGCAGTTCATTTGGCCAAAAACAGGGGTCTGAATGCTTATTCAATGAGAACAGGCTTCGTTTAAATGCAACAGAAAAAAGGATCCAAGGATGAGAGCTTCTGTTATCCACTGAGGCAACAGACTCCTGACATATTTTTTCAAGAGAGAGTTCCTAGATAGATCATATGATAAAATACAGCTTACAAACACATGCCTAGTAGACCAGTCAGCCACATTTATTCACCTCTGAGGATGAAGGAATCTCTTTCTTTAGTAGGACAAGTTCTCTCAAGCATCCTGTGTTTGAGCTGGAAGTAGTCAATAAAAGATTTTCTCCACTGTCAATAGCTGTGTGCATGGAAGCCCTGCTATGTGATAGTCATTCGTGCAAATGAGCATGTGTGGAAGTAAGTGTTCAACAGTGTGGATAAGGCACATTTAGACTCCTGATATTGCACACCTGATCCCTATTTGGCTAATTTTTTTGGAGGTATCTGTGGTATTGTCTTATGTTTGTGTTCAGCAGATGTTTTAACAAGTATTGCTAAGTTCTACTACACTTGCTTAGCTAAAAGTATGTGGACTGGACTGTGGGAACTAATAGTGGTAGACATACTGTTGGACACTTTTTTTTTTAATTTCTGACTTTATGGAAAGCAAAACCAATAAAAAGTGAAGGATCAAGTACTAAAAAAGATATAGGAAAGGAAGACTCCTTCCCGAACATGTTCTTGGTCACAGTAAGACACAATCATACTGGGTATAGGAAGCATTTGGCATTGGCTGTGGGAAACTAAGCCTCCCACAGATTATACCGGTAATGAAATCACAGCCACTTTCTATACAGTTAATATATTGCTATGAGTTGATGGATGTCATATTGATTTCTCTGATGTGTGGATATAGGCAAAGCAATTAGTCTATATACTTTTTTAATTGAAAAGGATCTGTTTTCTGTAGTAAAACAGCAGGGCACTTCCTTTATGCGTGTATAGTTTGAAAAGTTAAGACACAGGACAGTAGCACTGCCTTCTGCTCAGTGCTAAATGCTGGCCTGGAAGGACTCCTGGGACAGAACAAGCTAGAACTCTTTGGCTTGTTTCTTAGCTTTTGATTAGTTTCTTGTCTCAGTTTGGTTTATGGCTTTATTTTCTTTTATTGTGTTCCAGATAAAACGCATCATCAAAGGGACCCTTGTGTAAACCCAACAGAATTTTTCTCTTTATTTCAAGACTTATGGTTCATAGAGCATTGCTAGGAGACTTGTGCCCAGTAAATTCTCCACCATTAACTTGGATATCCAAAAACTGTAATTTTTCTTCTCTTGTAGAATCAAGTGAACATGAAGAAAAAAGTACAGGTGCCTCAGGTGAGGTATCTTCCACCCAGCCTTGTCCTGCACCAGGATATACTCAGCCTGAAGAAGCAAAGGAGGATATGGATGTAACAAAGCAGACTAAACCTGAAGAGAATGATGACTTGGGCCCACTGCCTGATAACTGGGAAATGGCTTATACAGAAAAGGGGGAAGTCTACTTTATTGAGTGAGTCTTATTTCTTCTCTTTCTAATAGTTGTATCGTATTTAACTGGGTGGGGAAATGGTTTGTATGGTGGAGTGGAGTGGTGGCAATCCCTGCATTACTGATTTACACTGAAGCATGCTGGGTTTTAAGATAGGTAGCTGGACTACTTAGCATTTCAATGGCAGCAATTAAAGCTGTTGTTTCTTCTAGGAAAAACAAAGCTTTTGTATTGTTCTGGTGCTCGTGGGAGAGTAGCACAATTACTGAGTTCTTCCTTAAGTGGACAGAGGTGGAGAGGGTTGAGGTTTTTGCCAATTTAAAGAAAAAATTATAGGTGGTCTAAAAATTAGCTAGTGAACAGTAGAGGGAGGCCATGCTATGTTTAGAAATAATAAAATAAATGAGTGGACAATAAGGAGAATTAAATACGTGTAGAAGGTTTTTCCTTTTGGTAGGCTATACACACCTGTTGCTACTAATTAGCCAGCTCGTTGAACAAATGGATACGAAAGTTCTTTCTTCTGTAAGTGCTGTCATTAATGCATGTTACCAGCATAAGAACACAGCAAAGGAATGAATTCATATAAGCTTATGTTCCACAAAAAAAAACAAGAAAAAGGAAAAACCACCATCTTCATCAGCAGAACGCTACTTAAAGAGGTAGCAGTAATGTTTCGGTTTGCTTTAAGGAATTGCCTCAAACAATTTGGAACGTTAACCGTTATTCTGATTATTAGTAGGTAAAAATAATATTTGGTGGCGTTACATCTGCTTTAAGTCCATTATTTTATGTAAAATTCTATGAGTATCACATGAAGTGTAAACAAATGATAAGAATAACGTTTGTGCACGTGATCTTTCATGAACACTGGCATGACCAACTATAGCTTCTGGCATACACAAGGCTGAAAAGAGCAGTAACTATTAAAACATAAGTGTCTTTGCTGAAAAGGGCAAAAATATGCTTATTCTAGAAAAAGAGTAATTATAGTAACTTTGCCCAAGCAAGCAGAGAAGAACTAGGATGACCTCAGGGCTAGCTCAAACCCTTGTTTCCTTCTTACCTCACTGCCAGATTTAATTTTTCTGCACACGCTGAATGCTCTGACAGAGATCAGACTGAATTATGTGGCACTTTTATTTTACTTGTTATAGCAAAAACCTGTGATACATTTGGATGGTGGGGCACGGGATGATGGGTAGGTCACTAACACACCAAACTGTGACCGTGGTAAATACTGCAGCAGGCAATTTAATAGAAAACAAATGTATATATTGTAATAAATACAGTGAATGCAAATAGCCCTGCTGCTCTACAGAGCAACCATTCCACTTCACAAATTCCTTTGATGTTACAGCTTACTTCCTTTCCTGGAAATGCTCTGGTTTACACTGCAGTTCTGACAACGCTCATCATTCACTTCCACTAAGTGAATGTTATGTAAAGCAGAGAAATCAATCATCAGAGGTGCAGACTGGATAGAAAGACTGCTGTAAGGGCTCCTTGCCTTTGGGATTATATTCTTGAATAATGTAATTGCAAAAAAGTGCAATTACACATCTGTAAAAATACCAGATTATTTACTAGAATCCTAGCAAGGGAACAACTCTTTGATCGTTTGAATTTTCACATTGCACAGTATTCAGAGGGTTAAGTAGGAACGTAATGCTGTGGGGATGCTGTTAAATTGCCTCTTTGTTTACAAGTCACTTTGGTTAATGGCATGAAGAGACTCCATTTGCTTTCGCAAAAAACGGAAAGATAAAAAGACAACAAAAACCTGTTTGTCTAACAACATCTCCCTGAACAGTAGTAAAGATTGTACTAGATTATTAAATAATAGATGAAAACCAAACATTTTTAAAGTGTACATCATAATGGGTGAAAAAAAAGTCGTGCTAGGCAGCATCTTTTATTGCTTTATTTGAGGCTCATGTGAATTTTGCCTTTAAACCCTAAGGTCTTCAAGCAGTAAGCAATCTCAAGTTCCCGGTTGTCGCAGGTATATCAAAATGGTCTTACATTTCGTGACAGCATTTTCATTCATTCACCTCAAACTAACCTCTAAAGTCTGTGCGTGAGCTCATTTATCAAAACTGCCATCAGAAGTAACGTGGCAGATTTACAGTGAGAGAGGGAGTGACTTCATAAGATGAAAGGTAACTGACTGTAGTCAGTGTTATTTATTTTTTAATCACTAATGGACCAGTTAGCATTTTGTAAAGCACACTGGAAGGAATCCCCTCTGCCTCAAAGTCTAAAAAGAAAAAAAATCATATACTAGATTTACTGGATGATTCGGAGGACAGTTGTATTTTAGAGCATGACTTGGTCTTGGTCCTTTCTTTCCTTTTTTTTGACATAGGTGCATGACCTTTTGTTTACCTATATTAACATTCACAGACAGAACAGGAAGAGATCCCTTCTCACTGCATAATACTTACCACTGTTTTTCAGGAAGAGCTACTTAAGTACATTTCTTGGGCTGTTTCCAGCCTCCCTTACATATGAATCCAAATTTTCAAATACAGGCACACACCACACAAACAGGAGTCCATCTCCTACATTTGCTTTCACAGAGAACACATGCTAATGAGAACATGCAATAATTAATATAAATTGGAATACCACCAAAAACCCCTCCAGTTCTGCTCCTTCTTTTCTACTTTAAATAGGACTGATGAGAGTGATGTATTTTGGCATGCTTAAATAAATTATAGCCATCACTGATTTTTACTTTTTTCCTCTCCCAGGGCTAAGGAAAGGCTCCAATTCCCCATAGCCTTCAGATCTCACCTTGCCAAGTACTCTCCAACCACATACTAGGGACATGAGTATCATGTTGTCCTCACAAAGTCAGCAGATGTTGGCTGCATTGGATCCCGGGCAATCGATGTTGGCTGTGTTGGTCCAGTGCAGTGCTGAAAGGAGTACAAAAGGACCGAGTCGCCCGGTGCATCTGCTATCATGTGCAGTCAGCCTTAAATGTGGCCCTCGCCCGACTCTCCAACTTTCAGCACATACACCATGACATTATAGACTCTCCTGTAGAGATGGTTACACATTATGATACTTATTTATAAAAGACAGAATTGATTTCGGCTCTCCCTCTATCCCTCTATCCACCGATAGTCAGCAGAACTCTCTGGAGGGGGTGCAGGGAGAGTAAGACATTAAACCAGGAAGGGCTGCAGTTCATTAAGAGGAGCTGCAACCAAGCCTTGATGAACAGTCTCAAGGACATTACGTAGCCCATAACAAAAGCTGTTTATACTGTTCAAATGCACATACAGTTTCCTTTGCTCATACTACATTACTAACTGTTTTGCTACTGGAGGAAAGTCTAGAATAAACTCAAACTTCTGTAACATATCTTAAAGGATCATCTTCTTTGACTTATGGTGATGATTTTTAGGGGAATTTGGCCACATGAGGTTTAACCACTTTCCAGTACATCTCACAGACATTCAGGCTCTTCCTTACTTCAGCACCTACTTCTCTGAGCAGTCTAGTCAGCACTGCTTTTTGGACCAGTTGCAATATCTTTTTCTAGTTGTTAAAGCTGCTTTTTTTATGAGACCATCATAAAAGACTACAAAACAGCTATAAAATAAGCCTCTGCCAAGGACTCTCCTCTTCACAGTAAAAAACAGCCATTAAGTTTTTGAATACAGCTGGTGCTATTTCAGGTGTTACCTGAAAAGAAGTACAGCTACAAATTGGAAAAGTAAAACCCTGACCTAGTTTGTTTCTAAGAATATTACTACTGACTTCAGTGGGATCAGTATTTCTTCTTAGTAGTTTTTAAGGTAGGAAAGTCTTCTGATTGCAGGAATAACATGTTTATCCTAACGTCTTGCTTACCTGAAGAATCAGGATATATTTAGCTGTTCCTGGTCGCTCCATCAGTTCGCCATCAGAAAGCAGGATATATTAGTTAAGCCTGACTACACCATTACATTTGATAAATTTATCTTTAGTGCTAGAAGATACTAAATCTACTGAGGTGGAAGTACACCGTTCTACCTGCTAAAGATTACATCCATATCCTGCAATAATTACCCAATCTCTTACAAGCTAGCATGGCACTTTCGTGAGTATGTTACAGCATCAGCATATCAGTGCATAATATTGAAATTCTCCATGTTTTGGTTATATGGTTATTTCTATTACTTTAATTAGGTAGCGATTAAGATGATGGATTTTTTTCACATGCTGTTTTTAATATTCAATTCTGATGGGATTCTTCTTCTTTGGAAAACAACCCATCTTATATCGGTATGACTTTATAGTGTGGACACCTCTGAATCATCAGGGCTTGTGTGAATTTGATCATAGATGCCCATAATTCTTTTTCCTTGCTTATGTGTTGTATTGAATTGGTCAGTTTGGGTCAGCATAACAATGATCAGATCTCTAACGCGCTTGGGACTTTAACATGACATACAGTGGGACAGGCAACAGAAAAGATCTTCCTTATTTTCTTTCTCCTGAGACTACTTCCTTGCCTCATGACAAATTAATTAGGAATGGTATTAATTAGATGGTAGAACTGGACAGAATTTGAGGAATGCAGATTTTTTTTCTTCTCTTGTCTTCTGATGTTATAAAGATATTCTCAGTCTGCACTAGTGCTGTATTGCCCCTTGCTCTCACTTGCTGTTTTTATCTACACTGACATCCAGGTCAAACTGCCAGCTCAACTCCTGTTGTCTTTCCTCCCTTTCTCATTTCTTGTCTTTTCCCCAAAGGTCTCTGCTGCTCTGCTCTGCAGAATTCCTCTTCCAACACCTTACCTCTCATGTTTGTAGTGGTATTATAATTTTTCTCCTTTGTATTTATTGAACTAGAAGATTCAGCTCACCTGGCTTGCCATATAGCATTAGGTATCTAGTATAAACCTGTTGCCAAGACTCCTTCTGTGGTCAACGGAGAGAGATAATCACCTCCAGAGGCTGATTCGTCCTGTCCAAAGATAAGTGCAGATTTAATTTGCCAAAATGTAGGTGCATCTACCAATAAAGATGCCCTCGGATATCCAAGGGTACGTCTGCAGTACTATGTAAGTTTCTGTCAGGAGTACACTTTTGAAGCAAATCTTCCAGTTGTCTCCATGCACTGTGATTTGATTCACATTTCAGAGTACGTGAACCAGATTCCTTTCAGATGAAACTAAAAAGTAAGTTGATCTCTAGGAGTGTACCTAATTGTCTCCAACCCCTGAACCCCTGAACTCAGTCCAGGAGACCAGATTTGAGTTAAAACCAGTCTGAATTCCTTCTGATCTAAAACATGTTGATATCTAATTTAGCAATATCAGTAGACTGCAGAGTGAAACACTTGGTGCTGATGACCCAGTATCCACTACTAGGTCTTTTCAGGTGCCATGGGCTGCATGCCTGTGAATGGATGAAGTGCAAGGTAAGATGAATTATTCTGTGTAGGTGCCTCTCCCTTGAGTAGAGAGGCATCCTACACAATTAGCCATGTAATTTCTAGGTGGTTGAAGTCACATGAGATGAAACCCATTCTTTGTCCGATGTTAACTGCCTGAGTCAAAGAGACTGACTTAAACAAGAGAAACCACTGTAGGAGACTTTAGGCATTTATATATTCCCCCAAAAATCTATATAAGCATCTTCTGCTCCTGAAAATGCCTAGAGGCACCACCATGGTGTTTGGGCTGAGTACGCAAGTGCTTACCTACTGCCCAAGGCCATCTGGGATTCACAGGATAGGCACGCCCCAAGTTGTATCTCTTCAGGACCATGTACACCAGGCACATCTAACAGACTGACAGCATGAAGTGCAACGCAAACTAGCAGTCATCGCTGCTGCCATTCAAACCGTAGCCAGAGGACAACTCCCTTAGGTATCTGTCCCCACATGTGTGCAAGAAGTTTGGGTAGCACCCCACAAAGGATGGATTACAAAATTGCCATTTTAATGCTCTGCTTTCCCATCACTGTCCCCCTACACATAAATTACTTGAAAATCATTACTGTGCTGCCTGAAAAGCTCTGCAGATCTGCAGATCCTAGGCACACAAAAAGGAGGGAGGAGTAAGCATTTTAAAAGTCAGGTGGTCTACAGTGCACTTTGTTTTTCTCTGTCTCATATACTCCCCTTTGCTCAAGCTGTTATAATAAGGACCATCTTGAATGTAGTGTGTTCACAGTAAAAACCCAAACAAACCCATATGTGCTGTCCCCAAATACACGGAAGCAGCACATCGATAAATACCCATTTTGAAATGCCTTTCACAATAACGTGAAAATTACATACCTTGCAAGAGTCACAATCTAGAATAGGTTTGCAGTGTTTTCAAAAGACATTAAGGCTATTACTGTCAGTAACTACTTTCTATATTCCCTTCAAAAATGTTTCGAGAGATTGTCTGAGAGCTTTGTTAGTACAAGAAACTTTATCTGTCGAAGTGCTTTAAATTGACAGATTGCTACCACAAACCCATTATATTCAAATCTTAAGTAAAATAATATACTGTCTAACAAATAATTATAAAAAAAAGATAATACACTATTAAATAAGAAAAGCCACACTCCTAATGTTTTATACTTCCTAAAGGTAAGGATGAGTATCCAGTGAGATTTCCAGACAGGGTCTGATCCTGGTACCTAGATCCAGTGGTGATAACAGGGAACTGGTGCATAAACAGTTTCTGTGAAGTCTTAAGAGCAGAGTTACAAAGAAAAGCTGGAGAGGAACGGGGGGTTGAGTCAGGATTTCTGGGAAATATTCTGGGCTTTCTTTAATTCCAGCTGAATTTTTTTTTTTTACATATGTTCAAAATTGTCTGTAATTGATACCAAGAGACTCTATAATAAACTATTTGTGCTGGATGTAAATACTTGGTAAAGAGGGAGGATTTAAGCTAGTTAAGCAATAATTATTTTATTGACTTTGGGCTACAATATTAAGCTCTGCTACTTTACTGACTTGTTTGGGGTTATTTTAATTATTTTTAAAATTTGCAATACACTTCAGGCCAATAAGCAGTTTCTATCCTGTATAGCAGGTAACAAATTAGAATTAATTTTAAAATGTTATGCTGTTGCCATGCTCCGCCTGCTTGAAGCAAAACCAAAGGGATCCTTCCTTGATTGTTTTCAAAGTTTCCAAAATGAGGTGTTCGCTCTTGATTTTAAGACAGATTCTAAGATGCGCATGGTTGATTTACCAGCAATTATTAATGATGAGGTATGGTTATTGCTGAGTAATGAAACCGTGGCCAGTGAAAAATGCTGGTGGACCCAGAGCTGTATGTCTGACGGGATGCTACTTCACTCTCATTCAGTCAGTAACAACTGCTCCAACGGCCTGGTCGTGCATTTATTCTACAACTGCCTCTGCTATTCACCTACATTCATAACTAATCTGTAAATTCCCAGCCCCTTTTCCTTCTGGTCTGTCTGTAAGACTTCCCAAATGGACACACATCATTAGACCTAGTGGTAAGGCAGGCAAGTTATACACTATACATTTTACAAGGTTTTTAGTGCTTAAGAAGCATTAACGTGCACAGCTTATGCAGCAAATATGTGTTAAAGTTACTTTTGCCATTGGTGTTAATTTGGCCATTTTACTCTTCCTTCTGTCTTCTTTCCCATTGTTAAAGCTTTCCTATCAAGGCTTCTTTTGAATGAGATTAAAAATTGTTTAGGAACTAAATATTATTTCCCTTCAGCTTTTACAGATTCTAGTCTTCTAGCTGAGGAGGGAATAGGGAGAGCCCTGGGACACAGGGGAGGTGGTGTCTTCCCTGAGATGTCCCTGCAGCCTGCCCTGGGACATTCAGCGAGCTGGCACCGCTGTGCCTCTGTTCTTCCTCTCATTCCCAATGTGTCCTGGCTGTGTGGGGAAGAAGCCACCTCTCTTTTTTTCTGTGGTTGGTTAATCCCAATTCTAGTCCTTTCTGGAAGGCAGGTAACAGGAGGTTACCTTGAACAACACTGGATAGTGCTAGCTTGGCACTGGCTGTGGCAAGAGCAGTGTCTCTCCAAATCCCACAACTTGAAAGCTGGCACAAGGGAGGTTGCAAGAGTACCCTGCCAAATAAACCTCCTGCATAGGACAGAAGTAGACATGTGTACCAAACCACTATGCTGTAATGCAGGACTATTTACTTCCCTCTTTTACTGAGAGCAGCACAACAGTGGTCATGTCTGTCCTCATTGTAGGAGTGTTTGTGTGTTGTGTACCTGGTCACTAAGAAGATCCAAGCAATCAGCACTCTGTAGTGCTAAAAAGGACATTAATGGTACTGTAGAAGTCTTAGAAGACAAGTGGGGTAGATTCTGCCTTCTTTCAGGTAGGGTCTGTCTTCAGAGCAGGGACATTTTTTTTACCCACTGGAGCACTAGAAGCATTTAAAGTCCCATTGCAAGAGGTTGCATACGTGTTTAGTATAGATGATAAAATGCAGGGCAAGGCAGCAGGCATGGAGGTGGGTAAGGAGGAGAGGGATGATTTTCAAAAGGTACTTTGCTCCTTCAGTTATTTGTTATAGATAAAAGTTCTTCTGGATGGGTTTTGCTTTTACTAAGTAGCTGAATGGGTTTGAGGGACTGTAGTTAGAAGAGGAGATAGAGTGCTGTAAGAGCTGATCTAGATGAGATAACATCTTCATTCTCTGAAATTTCTCTGCAGACTGAAGGATCACTCTTCTGTTGGAAAAGCTGTTGACTTTTTAATTTGTTCACGGCTTTGTTTAGAATGGCCACAGTGCACAAAACTGGAAGACATCAGTCCTTCTGGGTTTATGGAAGCCACATTTATGCTGAAGGGAAGTGTAACTGTTTGCTTGTTGTTGTTCTCAGTTTCAACAAAAGCCTTGGAGGCTGTAATTTAACTAATTCACATTTTTAAACATTAATACTGAATTGGGCTTATTTTCAGCTTGGCACCTGTCTTTAACAGATGCCTGAAAACTCATTTCTCAGGTCTATTTTAGGAATGTCCTGGGGTGTTTTCAGGGCTGGTGAATTGGTCTCTTCTGATGTTGTGTGGACTTGCGAGGAAAACACTGGCCAGATGACTTGCAACAAAGTTGGCTTCTAGTGCTGACACGGCCTCTGGCTGTAGACAGTCACTTGATGGCTCCGTGACTCCATGTTCCCACCTTTAAAACAGGGGTGATGATTTTTATTTCCTTTGTAAAATGCTTTGAGATCCACTTTATACGACAGCCAACACTACTAACAGTAGTCATATATATTACTTTTTTAAAGCCATAGGAAACTACCTGTGAATCCAACGTAGTCCCTGCAACCCTTTGGGGTCCCTAAAATCATTCAGAATTCGTAGCTGGGAGCGGCTGTTGTGCCGACATGCCCAGGCTCCAGAGAGGTGACTGCAGCTTCTACGGGTACGCCCAAGCTCGCTCTGAGCTCTGGCGCTGCTAACGGGGTACCCGCGGTGGCGTGCAGCTCCGCGCGTGCTGCTGGCTGCACCCAAGTGGCTCCATGGATGCTAGGGTGATGAGCCCACGCTGAGCTCCACACTGCTGCAGCGACATCGCTACCAGTATCTCCCCTGGTTAATTTAAAGCTAGCTCAAGTATGTCTGCACAAGCTGCAGTTAGGCTGTGACTGCGGTGTAAAAATACACCCTACAGGAGACCACAGGCAGCCGGAGCTTCAGAGAAAGCGTCTTAGTTACATTTGCAATCAAGCACGGGCTGCTGGCATCGTTTCAAATTTACCTTACCTTTGGCTTATCATTCTTCGTACTCTGCACATATAGCTCTGCTCTCAAAGTAAGGGAAGGTTTTATTTATCCTCTTCACCTGTCGTGAATGGCATTCTAGACTAGGGCATGCTTAAAATAGGTATTTAAATGCCTCCATTTTCATTTTAGTTGCCACTTTATCTGTACATAACTCTCATCTACCTTTTTTCCCATGCAAAATGTGGAGGAAGCTTTAACATGGTGACAATAATGCTGAGAAGTAGGGAGTATCACTCTGTTTTCAGAGAGAGAGAGAAATCAAGGCAGAGGAAAAGTTATCTGCCATGGACAAAACAGAGAGTCAAGGTGGGAGAAGGAACTGGCTCTATGCATTTATTTTTCCCTAGGGGAACCAGTGGTGTTTGGACCACATGGACTGTATCAGTCAATCAGTAACTCACCAACTACCAATGGCATCCTAATCCATTTTTTGCCAGGTCCCCTGTTTTTGTACACCTTATACTAATTTTTATAAGGGAAGTCTTAAGTACTCTTTAAAATGACACAGCAAATTAATAAACTAAATAATTCAGTACTGTATGGAACCAGCGTCTTCCTAGGAGGTATCAGATAATAAAACATGGGTTAGAAGTGTCTCTGAATGATGGTATTGTAGGAAAAGCATCTCAAAAAATAAAGGAGTAATGATCACATCCTTTTCTGTGTTATAGTCATCCTTTCTTAATATATTTAAAAGATTTGGCTCCAAATCCAATGTTTATGGGAAAGGTATACATTGAAAAGATCTGGGTTTAAGTCTCATTATCTGTGCAAAGTGTCAATTCATTTGGCAAAATATTCTCCCAGAAAACAGTTTGTGCCAGTTCAATGCTATTTGATGGCTGATTCCTCAGAGATCTATTCTGAGTATAGAAAGGAGCCACATGATTCATTCAGCTTGTGCATATCTATTTTATCTCGATAGAAGGATTATGTATGGAGAGATAAAGGTTTGTTAAACAACGTATCATTAATCACTCTGTCCGGAAATGTAGACTTTGCAAGAGCATGCTGCAATTTGCATCACTTTTGCTATGCCTTGCCAGTGCTGCTGGTGAGAAATAATAAACCTGTATCTATGAAAAGGACAGGTTTAAGATGAAAATAATTCTATCTGAAAACTGTGAGAATGGTACAGAATCCTGTCGCCTGCACTCGTTCAACGGGAGAACACTGTATTTGTAATAAATTCCTTTTGCTCTGGATGAGTTCTGCATTTTCAATGAGGTTAACTTGGCAACATTCTAGTTGATTTTAATAAAAATAGCTGCTTTGAGGACAGGGAGCTGAGGTTGCCAAATTTACAGCTGCCTTGCACAATTACTCTTACACCTCCTTCAGGGCTACTTAGAACCAGTAAGCAAATTAAGTGTATCGATTGCAATTTTGTTGGACTAACCCTTTTTTCTTAAGGAATAAACTTGATTCCTTTCAGTATGTGTCTGCTCAGAGTGATCTCTTTTCTTTTCAGCCATAACACAAAGACAACATCATGGCTGGATCCACGACTTGCGAAAAAGGCTAAACCTCCAGAAGAGTGCAAAGAAAATGGTAGGTTATTAAGTTTTCGTTGCTGCTCAGAGGGGATTTGCCTTTGTGTGTGTGTCTCTCTCTCTCAGTTCTTACAAAAATCAGGCATTTGGGGGAATGATGAAAGGTGTTTAATTGCTTGCTTTGGTTAGAAGCCATAAGTGATACCAGTTCTCAGTGTGCCATGTGTTTCTGCTTTTTATTCCCCTTTCTGATGCTATCCAAAGCTGAGGATCACAAGTGTGTTTTCTGCCTGTTGTGTGTGTGACTTCGGGACTGACCCTCTCCCTCGTCTCCTACAGAGAACTTTGGTCTGCAGAACAGAATCCCTTTTCGGATTCTGAGCTTTTAATCTACAGGCGATTCAATGCATAAGGGAAACTAGCAGCACCGTGGGAATATGAATATTGTTTGATTTGTATTTAAAGGTACAGTGCTATGCGATTTAGTAGCCAATTTAAACAAAATAGCGTCTAATAAAACAGGGTGTGGGAGGGAGAAGAGAGATCAGTGTCTGTCAGAGTTCAAGGCTGGATTTGGGGGGTACTGTGTTAATGGTTTAAAATTTCAAAGCGTAAATACTGTTGAGGATGCTTAAAGGAACTGTAGCTGTTGTGCAGGAGAGATGACTATATTGTCGGAGTCAGAGATATGAAATAATGCAGATCGTATTGAACTATCATATATGCATTCAGTATAATTTCTATTTTTTCTCCAGTGAAGTTTCAGTAATCAAAATAATTTCATAAAGCCAAGGTAAAAATGTATTGTCATAGATCTTTTACTGAAGAGGGTTTTTTTCATTGTTTTATACTTCAGTGTCTGTTCAATTAGCCAGTAAAGAAGTAATGATTTCTAAAGACTGCTACTTATTTTATTATTGTGAGCTACAGAGGATTAAATGCATGCATGCTATCTGCATTAATTCAAAGCGTTTTTAAATGTTTAAAATGTGTTAATAGGTTTTCTTGTACTGCATCTGATTTATTTTAAATTGTCCAAAATGCATTAATTTGGTTAATGTAAATACTATTAACACAAAGAAAACTCAGTGCCGTTTTGGGCTGATAAAGAGGTCACTGAGGAGTTGCTGGCTGTATGAAATGCAGGGTCAGTGGTTTGGCAAAGAATCTTCCTGGGTTTTTAGTAAGTGGCTTCATTTTGAAAGATTCCTATATTCCAAAAATCCCTTCCTTATTTCAGCAGTAATTCTGACGTTCTCTTCTGACATCAGAAATTACATGTCTGAATGATTTTGTGATGCTTATTCTAGCACTGACAACACTAGCTCCCAGAGTAAATTCTACAGTGAATACAACAGAAGTGTGTTACTGAAACAAAACAAGGGCACAGGAGTTTTGCATTACAAATCTCTCACATTACTGTGAGAGATTATTATGAAGCTATATGTTTGCCTCATCCTTAAAGAATACTAGTGGAAAAGGAAAAAAAAAAAGCCACCAGTATCTGTGGAGTACCGTATCACAGAATTACTTGGAGTAAATGTATGTTACTTTTCTTCTTCTTTTTTCTTTTTCTGTTAGGTGTTTTATACTGAAATCACAATAAGTACTGAAATATTAAAGAAAATACCAAAATATCTGAAACAATTTAAAATTAAGATCAGTGCATTAAAGAAACATTATTTTGTAGTTATTTGAGTACTAGATTATTGAGTTACTATAGTATGCTGGGTCATGTTGTTCTTTTAAGAGATGCTCATCTCATTAATGCAAAGTACTTGAAGTGAAGTATAAAAGACTTTAGCGAGAGATCTCCTGTTCTTACAAAGATTGTTCCTGCAACATCCTCTCTTTTCCTAAGGTCCTTTGGTTGTTCAAAACTTGTTGTAGTGTTTTGGTATATTTTTTTTCAATCCAATACCTGCAGAAGAAAAGTTTCTTAAAATGTCTAATATGCCTTAAAAAGACTGTACCTTGCCATTGAGGTGCAACACCAGGGAGTTTGTTATAGCACACGGGGATTTTGAATTTTTGTTTAGGTTTAATGTAAGATCAAGAATTAATTTCACACGCTTTTCAGCTATGGCTTCATAGATGGTTTTTTATGCCAAACATCTTTTCTGTTACACTTTATGATTTATTCTGTCACATTTTACTCAGAGATACAAAATTTTAGAAAGACATCAGTGTTTAGATAGGAAATTATACTTACCTTGCTTCTTTATCGCTATCTGCATAACCTGTGTTTTTCATTGACATTCATTTTGTCACATCTGAAACTTGTATTGATTCACTGAGATAGATTATGATGTCCTTATCATCTACCAGATTCTGCAATCAGGTTTTCATTTTGAACAACTCAACTTTTGTGTTCTCCTTTCAGTGCAAATCCTGCCAAATGCTCCTTCTTCATTCTGCCACCAGCACAGTTTCCACACCAGACAACATCCAAGCAGCGTACAATATTTGAGTCCTGATGTTCTGGGCTAGCAATATTGACAGCCCCCTCCACTCCAGGCATTTCCTCTCTTCTACTTTTATCTCTTCAATACTCCTTTGCCAAATACGATTTCTTCGTTTTCTCTGGTTTATGTATCTGCAAATCCCAGTGCTTGCTCTCTTCTCTTCGCAAAATCTGAACCAACCTTCCAGCACATCCCTCCTCTTGGAAAAATTTTCACATGTCTTTGCCAAGAGATTGACAAGCTCTACCAAGTCAAGCTTTCTTTGCCTCCGTGCTGTGGACTCTTTCTGTTTTCCTTTAATGACATCCACTGCTCTAAACCCCTTTGTAGGTCAGGAGGTTTTAAGGGCTGATCTTTATTTCTGTCTCTGTCATGGAATTTCTGTGTGAGTTTCAGCAAATTACTTTGACTTTTGCTCTGTCAGGTCTACTTAGATGGCAGGTCTTTGAGGCAAGAATTGCCTCTTACTCTCTGTTTGTGTGGTGCCTATCTGAGTTTCGTAATAGCAATAAGCAAAAATAGTTGGCAATTTTTCAATAAGAACTAGACATCTTTACACATTTCTGATTTCTTCCAGAAAATCTTGACTTTATTAAAAATAATCATGCCTTCTCTCCTGAAAATATGAATTAAATATTTGTTTATTCTGAATTGAAATACTTCTTTTAAATGATTCTTTTTTTTTCCACTACATTGATTAACCAATTTTTATCTGTAGAGTACTACAGAAGTTACAGTTCTGCCCTCTTTGTTTCTGTGACCTAGATTCCCTGGTTGCTATATTTTCTGTAAAGTCATATTACATAGCAGACTCACAGGATTTTCATGATTACAGGTATATTGTGTGAGTGGTCTACCAACAGAGTCTGTTCTTTGGGAGAGAATATGGAAAACAATGACAAGTCCCATAAGGCAATAAAATATCATTTAATATTGAAAGGCAGTTCAGCCTTGATGACATGAAATATCTCAGGTTTTAGATAGTTAATTTTTGGTTAAGAAATATAGTAATTACATTTTTCATATTCTTTAATTAATTTTAGGAAACTTTCCATTCTGGAGAAAAGTGAACATTTACTTCTTTATCTAATTTGGGGATTGAACAGCTGTTGACATTTCCTGGGATCAGATATGTCAAATTTCACTTATTTCATTACTACAAATTTCACTCATTTCATTACTACAAATTTCACTCATTTCATTACTAATCCATCCCGTTCAGTAGTCTCCATCACTGTTAACCCTCCCTTTCTTTTTATATCAACCTCCTTTCTCCTATCTCTTAGTTTTCAAATGCAAGTAGGCTTAAGACTATAAATAAAGCTTTGATTTCACCTAGCATTCATCTGTCATCTGTCTTTCCATCTCCTCTACGCCCACCAACTTGACTGCAAAATATAGATGTTTATTTAGGGTGAGCCGAGTTGCCTTTAAGCTTCATTGACTGCGAATATCAGCTCTATTTTGATAGTTAGAGGGCACAGATATCTGGTTCACCTGTACATAGACCACTACATCTAGGTGTCTTCATCTTGAACCGAACCCCACCCTCCTATCACATTTTGTTGGGTTAATTTTTCCCCATTCCTGTAGCCACGGGTGAAACCTTTTGGTGAACTCACCACCACACACAGCTTCAGTGTTCTTCTTCATGCCAACAACACACACACCTACCCTTGTCCTCTTCATCTTTCTCTCCTAGTTGAGCCCTTTGTTTCATGCAACATATGACATCTCTCATTGTACATCTTCCATCTTAAAACTTCTAAGCAAATTACCTTTTGCTAATAGCATTACTTTCCACTTCCATATATCATTGCCCTGCCAGTTCATGGCATACCGGACTTCTCCCTTTTCTTTTGCACCCAGACAGCAGAGTTCATTCTCGAGGCTTTGTGTGGCACATGCAATGTGCACACGCAGTCAAAAATTCAGGAATTCAGTTTCCTTTCCTTCTTGAAGAACACTGTCATCATCTTGATCAATCATTCCTAAACATTTCAGAATTTCTCAAAAAAAACCCCAAAGATGTAGAATTATTGAATTATTACTATAACTTAATTTTTAAACATATATATTTATATATTTAATATGATCTTGCCAGCAAAAACATAAAAGAAAACAGAAAACAAGTGTTAAATGCAGAATCATAAGGGTGATCGCCGATTAGGCTGTCTGTAATCTCAAGGGTATAAATATCCCAGGAAACCAATAATCTTTCACACTAGTAAATAAGCCCACTTTTCCTTACTTTTTTTCTGAAGCTTTACATAGTGCATTTCTAGCTGGACTTGCGAGACACAGGAGCACCTTTGTTCACTGCACATTCAGTTTAGAAACCTTTTTAAATGGTGCTGAGATTTAAGAACAAATGTTTTGAAACATTTTTGCATTATATTTTATGAGTGCCTTAATGCTGAAAAATGCTTCTTTCTCAAAACCTCGCCATTTAACATACAGTCCCCCCTCTTGTTCCTGCTCTAAGCTACCGCCTCACTATTTTTACATGCCCTATGCTAATCCTAGAAATGACTGAAGCCCAGCAATTAGTTTGCAGTCTTGACTATTTTGCTTGTTTCCAGCAGGTGTTCCTCCTCCCTAACTCTGGTAGAAATTAAACTCAGCCTTCCAGTGACAGAGGAAAGTTTACAAGAGCACCTCTGTTGTTATATTTCCACAAATGTAAACAGGAATCCAAAATAAATATTTTCTCAAATTTCACCAGACTTTGATAAAATTAATAACTTTTCAGAATATCATTTGTTTGACTGTTGCCATGAAAGAACCAAAATCTAGGACTGTCTTTCTCATCTTGCTTGCATTCAATATATTTCAAATGTCTCGTTAAGAGTTCAAACTACATAATGAACCATTGCATATATCTATTTTAACTTCAGCTGCCAGCAAATAAATTCTGTCCAAAGACATCCTGTAGATTTATGAGGTATTATTATTATTAATAGGCATAAAATTCAACTTACTCTACTGCTTTAAAAAACAAGATTTTAAATTCATTTCTTTTTTGTATTTTCTGTCTGATACTCTTTCTTTTGAAAAGATTATTTATATATAAATATAAATAAATAATGAAACTAAAGAATAAATAATTGGCATTATCATTAATCTCCATAATTCCTGTTTCATGACGAGCATCTTACAAATCTGTTTGTGTTTGAAACTATTTAGTTTTATTTATAAATAATATTTCTTTTCACTTGTAAAGATTTTGTGACTAAACATATAAAATGAGTAAGATATGGTCTCAAAACTGGAGCACTTGGTTTCTTGTTATAATTCATACTGAATAGCTATCAGTACTTTTCTTCATCAAAAAAATAGATGTGACTCAGACTGCTTTATGACACAAGCAGGTTTTTTCAGTACTTTTAGCCACACTTTTTTTTATTTACACAGAGTTTTTGAGCATTTCTGTCACGATCAAAGTGTAGAATGTCTGTATGCATACACCTCCTTCCTTTCAGTAAGTGCAAGCTGCTCTATAGTTAAGCATATGCATAACTCTATCCAACATTTCAACTTAAAGTAAATCATAAACATAATAAGAAATATTTTATCATTGCTTAGCTGATTCTTCACTATGTTGTAGTAAGACATATCAACCATTCGTATTTTTATTTTGTAGATGCATTTGAGCATAGGCATGCTGGTTTTATGGGTAAAGCATTACTTCTTGATTTCCTTATACATATTTTCACTGGAAATCAACTACTGAACTTTTATCTTATATGGATACAATTTATGTGGAGCAATGCCCACTAATGGCAATTTGTAGCAGACAAATACTTATCTACAGATCAATTTTCATGAGATTGAAGCAGCAGCAGTAGAGTGGTAGAGTTGGAAACCAAATATTTCAGCAGTCTAGGGTACAAAGAGCCGTGGGACTTTTTGGCTGATTGGGATGAATCCATATCAGAGATTAACATGTGAAACTTGGACAGAGCAGTGCTGTACATGGGTAGAGGAGATGTGGAATAAGGAGGAAGTGCCCTACATTGTTGAGTGGACAAAGCTTTAGCAGGACACCTTGCAACTCCAGATCAAGCCCCTGTTTCTATTGAATGAATGGATCCCAATGTGAACTGGGAGAGAAGGCTAGCTTTTGGGTTTTGTCTAGTGCTGTGTGACCCTGAGCACTGCGTCTCTCAATGTGGTATTCTTCTCATTGCTTCCTACAAATTTTTCTCTTGGTGGCTTGTAAAAGACACTTTTTATTCTTTCAAGTTGTCTCTGCAAACCAAATCAGCTTGTGCAGGCCAGACAAGCACCTGCTGAGCTCAGGGTATAACAATATCTGATGCAGGGGCAATGTATTTATCTTTGAGATACCTCTGTCTCGGCTAAATTTTGTTGAAAACGAACAGTAGGTTCAGACTTTAACGGGGGAACTGGTGAACAGACAGACAGTATGAACCCATAAAGTTCATTTCCCCAGGAAACCAAAGTAGAAAGAGAGATGATCTTCAGAAAAGTAGTTTTTTTCTTGCTCAAAACAAGAACTCCTAAAATTATACAAGTCATGATTGATATCTAATGCTAAGTGCTAGTTACATTGTGTGTTAAATGGTACCATTTGTTCCACTATAGTCAAGGGTCTACCAGCATTACTATTTTAAACCTTGTTTCCAGGGAATTATATTTGCTGTTGGAAATATGTTGAGGAGAGTCTCTTTTTTAGACTTTGTACCAGCATAGCTTAATTCTTTTCTTCAAATGCTGGAATGTTGTTCGTTATTAAATAGGTCACCGTATAAAATAATGCTTTTATATAGAATGAGACATGGGTATATATAAAGAGACATTTGCTTATTTTATTAGCAGTCCTTACGTGCATTTTTTTCAGAAAAGCTGTCATGGAGAATTTTATCTTAATTTATAACATATGACAAAGCCACAGATAAATAAAGGCCACAGAAGTGTCTGTCGCTAGTACTTTTCAGTCCATGGTCCATGGCAGCCATGCAAATCATAAAAAATTAGTCTGTTATCTTTTATTATTC
>NW_009260125.1:426628-447311 GCF_000687185.1 Egretta garzetta
GCTGGCCTCAGTTAATAAAAAAGAGCTGCCAACCACGTTGAAAAATCTTTCTATCTATCCACCTGTCCATCTCATGTGAAATTTCAGAAAAATTTAAAGTGGGTTTAACTCTTCTTCACTGAAGCCATTTGGAGGGTGGAGCCTAACTGCTAGTTGGTATTTTCCATGAAAAATACAGAACCTTTATGTCTCAATATGGATGTGTTAAGTGATTTCAAATGGGAGAGGAAGCATAGTGCACAATCATGATGGATAGGATATGGCTGAGGAGGTGCTTTCTCTGTGAAGGGAAAAACAAAGAATTCCCCATTGTAGCTGATGCGGGCACCTAGTGGGTACTTGCTGCAGTGTCTGATATGTGGTGACCCAGTGCCTGAAAGGGGAATCCAGATCCCCATGTTGGGAATTTATTTGTGGGCAGGTAATCGAGTACAAAATGACAAGCCAGAAAGGCTGCCCAGTGAAGAGGGAGATAGCTGAAGACAGAAAAAAGGTTGATCACAAGCTTGCATCTCCAATCTTGATCCTCTCCAGAGCTTAGCAAAATATTCAGGGCTCTGAATTATCACATCCTTCTAAGAGCCAGAGTCTGGCCTCCTCTGTGACATGTTGAGTAAGCTCCTCTGCCAGGTGGGGTGCAGAATATAATGACAGATTAATCAATCCAGAGAGAAAATATGAGAGCGACGTAGAGCACGACATTGTCCCTAGACATTTTAAACCATCTCCTCTGGGATGGTTTGAGCTGCTGTGCCAGGACTGTTGGTTTTTTTCCCAAGGGCAAGTAAGCAATGCCTACAGAGTTCAGCTGAGAGTGCCAGGCACACATGAGTAATTTTGCTGCAAACTTTTGATACTGCTCTGCAAATGCTTTTCAATTCAGACATCAAAACCCTTCCTGTTCCAGGCCTGAGTCACTTCTGAGTAGGGGCTGCCCATCACGCACTCCTGCCTGGTGGCTTTGTGATATGAACAAATGACTAGGAATTAGGAAATGGATTGACAGACTACCAAATTCATTTCCAACTTTGACTTAAATCCAGGTGTTTCCAGATGATAAGAATATTGCACCTTTAAACCAGAGAGTTTTTACTTAGAACTCTATTTTGCAGTTTATTAACTCCATTTTTAAGTAGTATTTAATGCCATCAGTTTTGTAACGGAGCTGGCATTACTTGTAATAATATTGATCACAATGAATTTTTTCTGTCATTGAAGTACATATTGAAGATGGTTTCTTTTAGCTAGTATTTTCAATTTTGGGTCAATTAAACATAACAGAAAATCTGTTGAACTGTCATGACCTTTTAAAGGGCATTTTGTGCTGGCAACACCAGCTGGACATTAATTGACCAAAAAACCTTCAATGCCAAACTCATAATAATGATAATAAAAATAAGAAAGAGGGCATTTCGTCAGTGTTTCTCCCTGGGAGTTCAGAAGATACTTCTCTGGACAATCTGATTGCAGTGACACAGTTTATAAGAGTAGTTCTTCTTCATCCTTGAAAAACACTAAGCACAAAATAGCTGTCCACAGGTACATGCCTTGGCTGTCCACACCTTGGAGCCAGTCCTGCCCAACATGCTGGTATCTCCCTGGGGAAACCCTTGGGTGCACGGAGCACCCCCTTGGAGCACACTTACCAGTGTGACAGATAAGTCCTTTGCGCCGTAATGGGCTATTAAGTATTACTTTGCTTTCAGAACCATTACAGTTTCTCACAATCTCAGTCATACAAATCCCTGTAGAGTACTAACCTTAATCTTAAATAGAGTGGTAATTGCGAGGACAAGAATGAATAAAAGTATAGAAAAAATGTCTGTTTTCCTTGATTGTTCAGCTAGCACTTGGCTGTCTTGCACTCGCTGCTCTCACTGCTCACCCCTGTTGGGTGTTTAAAAGGGCAGATGCCCGAGACCTGGAGGCATCCTGCGGCTGCCTGCTGATGCAGCGCGCGGTCAGTAAGGATCCCTGCCTGTACACGTATTGTCAGCCCCACAGTAACTCTTCCAGCGACCTCAAGATTTTAAAGATTGGTAAATGCAGGCTGAGGAAGCTACTAACTTGTCCCGTGGTCCTTGATGAGGAAAATCACAGGCTTTCATTCTAATTAGTTTGTGATGTTGGGAAAACAAATCACTTCAAGTTTCAGTGTTTGATGAAAGGGGGTCATGTAAACAGGGCTTTCACGTGGTTGTGAAACTTGCTTGTAAAATGCTCTGAGGTTCTCAGCTGAAAAAGTTCTTAGAGATATGAAGTATTATTTTTGATATATGGCCTTTTGCAGTTTAAGTCTATTTTTTCTGACATGTATAATAAATGCCCACTGTAAGGAATGCAGCATGTTCATCAGTGATGTAAGATATAATGAATAATACATTTTAAAATGGCAATAAAGGTTGACTTATTTTGTAAAACTTTCTCAAACTGTAACTTAATTTCAGAATAAAATAAAGACATTCACCAGTGATGAACCCCAAAACAGAGCCAGCAAACTGGAGCTAACACGATAGCACAGTTTAAACTACACTGCAGCTGAAAGGTGGTCCGAAGCTACCTGACCACCACAAAATGGCTATGGTAGCTTGAGTTGCTGCTGGCGCTGCTGGAACTCTTCACGTCCAGTTTCTGATAGTGTCCCTTTTTTATTTTGGTACCAAGTTAACTGGCTAAGCTTTAGTAGTTTTCAGCTGGAATGTGTAATGAAATTTAGAAAGGGAGGGAGAGAGATTTTTTAAACTCATCAGGAGAAACAAGGCCGGAGTTTTAGCAATTCACATCTTTAACAAGCTATAAATTGGATTCCAGTCACCACTGAAGCGAGTAGCAAAATTCTCACTGACTGCACAAAGTTGATTTTTACCACTAAAATGCAAGCACTGGGTGGTATGAGAATAGAGTTGGCCTGAAATATTCCTACAAGGACCATTGAAAAGAATGCTCCAGTGTGGGAAATTCTGAAATAAGATCTTCTCACATAGAAGGGAATTCACACCATATTTAGCAAAGATGATACTCAAGGCCTTGATGCCAATAAAGAACAAAAGGTTGAAATTCCTTCTGAAATATTATTTAATCATAAGTAGAAACCAGAATACATGACTTTTATTCCTATTCTCTCTCTAGCCTTAATCCTTCAATCCTTGACTTCTAAATGGCAATGAAGCATGATACATTTAATAAAGAGGGGCTTGTGGGATTATATTAATGACAATATGTCCAGCTACCTTCATTTTTATTATTTCTCCTCCCTCTGGCTTTTTTATGAAAGCTCTTGTTTTTAACGGAGATCATTAATGAAAAAGCAATGGCAATCTTCTCCTTTTTAAAAATTAATCTTCATAATGGCCTCATTTTAAATTTCATCCAGAAGGTCAGCAATTTCATTGAATTTAGAAGTTAAAAACAGTTTGGTGTTCTTTGACAGAAAGTTTGCCTTGTGCAGACCTGTTGGGTATTTCCTGGCAATCCTTTCAAAGCACATTGCTACTGAATAAGAAATATAACAACTTGCTAATGTCTCTAGTAACACTCATTATTTTTCAGATACTTTTAAAGGCAGATTAGTTGTCATTTTTTTCAACATTCTTTGTCTGTTCTTTGCTTATAAGGCATTGCATTTATAGATAAGTGAAGATGAATCCAACCTTTTCTGTACCTTTAGCAGTTGAGCTTCACAAATACAGTTACCTCAGGGTTTCTACTTAGTATTAACTGAATTCCTTATACTTATGACTTCCTGGCTTCCATTTTCTTTTTATTTTTGTAATATGCTTTAAAAAAGGTCTCAGTTATTTTCCTTTTGTGAGGTCTGGGCTTTGATTCTAGCCTAACATCCTCAAAGTGAACGTTAGAGTCCCTGCTAAATAGAGCTGGAAAATCCTGCCTGAGCACAGATGTCCTGTATTTAAGATTTGACAGGTAACTCAGCACTTTAAAAAGCTACTGTCTTTCATGACTAATACCCTTGCGGACCCAATGGCAGATAAGAACTGTTTGTGGGAGAGAAAAAAAAAAATATCGTGGTAACATTTCAAGCTTTTTGAGAAGTGTATCTGCCCAAGTGGGAGGACCGCATAGGTATTTAGTATGTGGATGGTGGCTGCCGCAGAACAGTTGGGAAGGGGAGAACTGCATTTTCTGAATTAGTAGTGGAAGGCTTTGGAGTAGAATAAGTGGCTATAAAAGGTGGAAATTATGAAAAGCGGAGATGTGGAGAACGTATTGCAGGGTATATAAAAAGAGATTTGGATTTGTGATGCCTTAAAACATTAGAATTATTTCAGCATAGAAAGATAAAGAGGTAAAAATGTCGCTGGATATGAGAAAACCCTGTGCCTAGCGAAGATAGGAGCAAAGGACTGGTGAGGCAAATGAGCAGTATTCTGGAATCCAGATGGGAAATGTTAGAATTTTATTCTTTTAAACATCGAATCTTTATATGTAATTAAATTCTACAGAATATAGTCTAATGTTTCATCAAAATAATCATTTCTGATTACACATTCTGGTGAAGTGTTGGATCTTTGTTGTCTATGCAACTGTAAAAATGAAAAGGCCATAGAAATGCAGCGGGATTCCAGATAAATGTAGTCACTTGCTATAAACAAACACAAACGAGTCATACTTACATATCAACATATGTGCATATTTCTGTAGCCATGCAGGCCAGATTCTGGTAACTCCTGAGACTGGGAGGCTCCCCAGGGAGCTTCCCTGTACAAAGGAGTAACGTGCAGTTCTTCCATTGGATCCTCTTCCTTCTGGTGCGTGAAGGAGGGGAAAAAAAGTCATATGTTACTGTCAAAACTATTAACAATAGTGCAAACTAGCAATTTTTTTTTGAGAAATTATTTAGTCTAGATAACATCTCACTGTTGATAACCTACACCTTTCCTGTACTGCACTGCAGTGATAACATTGTTTGCTCTGCTTGACTCTGGAGATAACTCAAGAAGCTACAGTTTCTTTTGTCTGCAGAGTTAAACGTACTGGACATTGGACTTTGTTTCAGTGTATTTTTTCTCAAATGGACTTTGAAAAATGTGAGAATTGTTTTAGTTTTAGAAATTTTGACTTCATCTTTCAGCACTGACACCACCATGAAAGATGTGAATTACTTGGTCAAAAAGCTCTGCTTTATTGGGGGGAAGCAGAAAGGGGTAAGGGGGGATTGGATTTATATTTTCAAACTAGAAGACACCTTTTTCCTCTTTCAATCCAAGCTGGATTTCTCTTATCTATTTTCTCTTAAGTAGTCTGTGATTTTCCCTTTTTAGAAGGAAATTTTTTGCTTATGGAATTCAGAACTCTAGTTTACCTTCTTCATAATAGAACACACTTCTGGGAGCAAGGTTTTCCCTTACAGAAGAACACAATTCTGCATTTTTTATTCCTTTAAGAAAATTTCAGTGATTCCAGTTTTCCTATTACAGAAATAGAAATAGTCTATCCATATCTGAAAGTCCTGTTCCTTCTGTCCAAAGAGCATCCGGAATAACTGTGTATCACTTTGATAATTAAACACTTTTAGACAGCAACCCCTGATAGATCTGTCATGGTGATGTGCAGCTGCTGAATCTGAAAGTGTCTGCCACTGCTCTCACAAGATGGAGCTCATGCTTTTCATCTTATGTCTTTTGCTTGACCACCAATTTATCTTAAACTTATGTCAGTTTTTTAGAAATTTTCATTGTTACAAAGAGTGAACGAAGTCAGCTTTAGCTATTTGAGGACTGATATATTTTGTATACTCAGACATTCATCTTTTAAGGGTTTCTCTCTGGAATTGATCCTCTAGTTTCCTCCATTGGACTAGAAGAATCATTTGATTTCTTTCAGCTGTGGAAGCAGGAAAGATCTGCCATCATTGGTGACTGAGGGGGCAGGCAATTTTGTAGACTTTTCAGTCTCATCATTGTTTTTTCAGTAGGTTTAATTGGGGTCATTAGGCTATTGCAGGTTGTATCCTCCATTAGTATCAATTAAAACTGCCATTTATTTCTGGTGGCCCACTTTGTTCATAGAGACAGATGTTTCCATGTACTTTTCTACCCCTCAGTTCTCTATGGTCACTTTCTGTGCCATGATATTTCTGCTTGGGCATTCTGTCCCCATCCCTATTTGACTTATCTTGCCTCTTTACAAATCAAAGAATATGCCTGTATTTGCAAGCTGTACATTAATATGCAAGACCATACACTGTTGTTCTGTTGAGTACTGAAAAATGGTATGGAAAGACCTTAAATTGTATGGCTTCCCAACTATTAAAAGGCACAATATCTAATACCTGTTCACTACATAGGGGACTGTCGTGGTTTAACCCCAGCTGGCAACTCAGCCCCACACAGCCACTCGCTCACTCCCCCCACAGCAGGATGGGGAGAGAATCAGAAGGGTAAAAGTGAGAAAACTCATGGGTTGAGATAAAGACAGTTTAATAGATAAAGCAAAAGCTATGCATGCTGGCAGAGCAAACAAGGAATTCATTCCCTGCTTCCCATGGGCGGGCAGGGCTTCAGCCATCTCCAGGACAGCAGGGCTCCATCACGTGTAGCGGTGACTTGGGAAGCCAAACGCCATCACTCCCAATGTCCCCCCTTCCTCCTTCTTCCCCCAGATTTACATGCTGAGCATGATGTCGTATGGTGTGGGATACCCCTTTGGTCAGTTGGGGTCGGCTGTCCCGGCTGTGCCCCCTCCCAGCTCCTTGTGCCCCCCAGCCTCCTCACTGGTGGGGTGGGGTGAGGAGCAGAAAAGGCCTTGACTCTGTGTCAGCCCTGCTCAACAGTAATGAAAACGTCTTGGTGTTATCACCACTGTTTCCAGCACAAATCCAAACCATAGCCCCATACCAGCTACTGTGAGAAAATTAACTCTATCCCAGCCAAAACCAGCACAGGGACTTTCAAAATTTTTTGAACTTTCTGTGCTTCATTCCCTTCAAGACTTTGTTTTTCAAATTCTTGAAGGATTTTATCACCTTCAGTTTCTTCTCTCCATCCTTCTGTTCTCATGCTTCCATATGACATCTGGTCTCATAGTGCCAATTTGACTTACACTGAGTAGTTTAGATTATTCATTAAATGTGGGGTTTAATTTCAGAGAAGTTAAACTTGTGTTCACAGAATCACAGACTTTTGTTGGCCTAGTGAAATGGTCATGGTAAATAGAATAATATTGTCTACTTGCTGCTTGCTATACTGCTTGCTAGAATTTGCATGTCACTTTTTTGTTTGAAAAAATCCTGATTGTAGCTAGAATATATCTATAACATTTCAATTTCTATAAATAAACTAAACAGGTAATGCTGGGTAGAAAACTATAGTCCTAGTTATCCATTTCAGTAAATGGTATTGCGCTAAAATTTCGTTACGCCCAGCTTGAATTCTTTGTTGTTTTGCTGACTGAAATGGAATTTAGCACAGAGTTAAAAAGAGTAGAATTTGGTCTAGCAAGGAGTAAAAGCAAACAATCTTTTCTCCCTAATCTTAATCTTGCAAGAAATAAACATTTCCTTTAGTAAAGAACTGAAGTATTTATTCTGTTCACACTATCACTAGGTAGGCAAAAGCAGAATTGGAATTAATTGTTAAGGATAAAGGAAGGTAATAAACAGGCTTTCATCTCTTACTTAAGCATCAGTAAGATTATGAGTGACACTAGTACAAGAGAAGAAGAAAGCTGGCAAATCCTGTTGTTGCTAATTTTTTTAGGTTAATGTTGAAAGAACCCTACAGATTTATTATTTTAATTTTTTTAAAGAAGCACAAATAAACTCTCAATTAGTAAAAGGTGACAGGGGGATTCTTCAAAACCCACTGAATGTATTCTGTTGAAATCCACTGAAGAGCATTGGATTAGGTGGAAAAATGTCATCTATAAGAAGGAGGTTTTGCTTTTTTCTCCGTGTAGGCTCCCGTTATTGATTGACTTGAACGGTTCCCTATTCAGATGAGGAGCGTGCTTTTTGGAATTTTGTTTATGCAACACCAAATATTGTAATTATGTCTTCATGAATATTCTTTCCAGAGAGAACAATGTGTATTCTGGTGGCAGTGCAATCCACATTTAAAATCTGTGTGCAAACAGTGTTTTTTCTGGATTGTGTATGTCTTTGTGATAAGTTTTCCTCCTCTCACTTCTAATGGTTTTTGAGTGACTGTGGCAGCGGTCACGGACAATTAATGGCTGATGGGCAAATTACCTGTATGCGGGCTTTCTTCCTGCAATCACTGGAGCAGTTAAAAAACCCAAATCAGCCCCCCACCCCTATATTTCTCTGCCAACCATCATCTCTGAGTTACTATTCTGCTCATATTTCCTTCTTTTGTTCCTGAGATTCACAAAAATATAATAACTTTTTCTCCCCTTGGAATATATTTTAGTAATGACCAGATTGGTAGAAAATCCAGCTAGAATATTTAGTGTGTTCCTAATACTTTTTTGTTTCTTAGCTCTTAATCTGAGAAAGAGACATAATGGCAGATTCTTATTCCTTCCCTGGGATAGCAAATGCGCCCCATTATTGCCATAGAAATTAAGTTAGGCATTGTTGCTACAAATACAGTTGGCTTTGAAAAATCAATAAAAAAACTTTTAAAAAGTTTGCCATGGGGAAAGGTGGAGCTGATATTTATATAATGTCCCGCTTTGCAAAACAAATACCAAATACCTGCATTCCCAAAAAAATGACTTGCATTAAAAAGTTAATCGTGCTTTATGTTCCTGTTGCATGTGCAATGTTATACAGGGATAATGAGTTTGCATACATTTCAGAGTGCATTCACAGTTATTAGTGTGGTCAATTTAATGCTTACACTTTGGGCAATAGGGAGGGCATGTTCATCTCATGTCCTGTTGACCTAATCTAGCTATTTCTAGCATTCTAATCACCATAGCTTCTGAGCCACTGGTTCTCTGTTTTGCTATTCTGCTCGCCTTATGTATGCAGATCTCCCACTGATGGTGCTGTAGGGAGCTATATAAGGAAAGCAGAATATCGAAATTCATTACTATCATGTGCAACTGAGAGGAGATGTTTGAACTGGGAATATTGCCCTTCAGCTTTTGCTGTTGTACATTGCCTTTCATATGACTCAGTGCCCATCAGCTGAGATTTTGTACAGACTTGTGCTGAATTTGAGGTTGAAATAGTGCCATCATGGATTTGATCCTTCTGAGAACTGAGTCCCAGCTCTTATTTTTTAAACATTATATGTGGCCAAATGCTAGTTCAGCTTTGCATATATTCATGTACACAGAATTTTGCAACACCAAGCAAAGCAAGATAAGCTTTTAAACTGGTTGAAAGAATTATAGATTTCTTCCTGGAGTTTCTCCTTCTATGTAATGTATTCCCATCACTGTAAATCTTTGAGTTTAATGCCAGAGATATATTTTCTCCACAAACTTAAAACATTGCCTTTGGGAATTGCTCATCAAAGGAGTTGAACTAAAAGGATAACTGTGATCAGGTGTTCCTAGGCTGCATAGCTCATACAATGTGGATTTTTGTCGTGCTGTGATGAGAGTCCCTGAAGAGAGATGCCAAATTCCTTGCTACTGTTAAAATTAAAATCATGTATGGTTAACACTCACTTGAAATGAATATGGAATGTCTACCTCACCTTGGATTTTACAGAATGTTGCTAGTGTGATGAGTTTATTTTAGTTTTAAGTTGTATTTTTCTTTGTAAAGTGCCTTGGCATAAATAATTTTTTCTTGGAAGATAAGGAAAGATGACCTGCTCAAACATTCAGCACCAGAATAATGCCCTAGAGTTGTATAAAAGCAAGTCTATATATTGCAGTTCTTTCAGGCATATTCAGTGTTGGTTGTTTTCATGGACTTCAGTCAGAACTGGGAAAGTAGAGTCCTACAAAAACTTCTGTTACATATCTAGATGACTAGCTGTAGAAGTCTTTTTAGTTTAAACTTACGTGTGATATTGACCAGAAAAACTAGAGATATCCATAGTTTTAAAGCTGCTTTTGTTCCTGGACAAATGGAACCTGGTTTTCATTCTATTTTAGCAACTATCCAAATTGTTTTAAAAATAATACATTGTTACGTGAATTAGAGTTGTTTGTTTGTATTAGGATGTCAGAATTGGAATTAAAATAATTAGAATTAGAATGAATTAGAATTAGAATTAGAATTAGAATTAGAATTAGAATTAGAATTAGAATTAGAATTCTGGAGGGGCTTATTGTGATTCCATAGCTGAAAGAAAGTTGGATCTTGTGCTGAACAAAGATAAACTCCTACTTTACTCATAGTGAGGAAAACATAGTAAGAACATAAGGTCTGCTTTGCTGGCTCAGAATAGCTCTCTGCCTAACCTGTATCCTGTTTCTAAGTACCGCTCAGAGCAGATGGTTGGGAAAAGACTACAAGAAACAAAGCAGACATAATCTTCTCCCTCTCACACCTTCCTACTTGCTACCTCTCAGTATCTTAAAGAATCTTTGAGCTGGAAGCTGTCTAAGGATCACTGTGCCTAACTACCCTTCATAAATGCATCAAATTCCTTTTTAGGGCCATTTAAACTTTCCTCTTTCCCCTCATTGCCTCCTGGGGCAATGAGATCCACAGTTCAGTTATGTGTTCCTCGAGGAAAAAAAATCACAAAACAAAACCAAACCAAAAAAACTTTTCTTTTTTGGGTACCTGCTTGCTGATATTTTCACTAGGTAATCATGGTTTTTTTTATGATGATAAGTGCTAAATAATAATTCCCTTTGCACTTTATCCATATCATTACTAATTTCATATACCATTATCATATCCCTTTATGTGATATCTGTGCAGCAGGAGAATCCTAGTCCACATGTCCCATTTGCAAATGAGCTCCTCCGAGCCTCTAATGACAGTGGCTGCCCCTTCTGCACCTCTGCTAGTGCTGCTGCGTGCTTTTTGGGTTGAACGACCAGAAGCACACGCAATACTTGGGATATGAGTGCACTATTGATGGTGTGATGGTGTTTCCTGGTTTAGTCTCAGTTCCTCTCCTGAGATTGCTAACATTCTGCTTGCTTGTTGAAAACCGCTGGGTTTAAGCTAGTGTCTTGAAGATCTTTTCCCTGAGTGGTAATAAGTACTTTAAAGCCCATCTTTATGCATGTAAGTGTATGCACTGTTAGGGTTATTTTTCCCTTTGTACATTTCTTTGCATTTACAGAGATTAAAATTCATCTGCCATTTTATCACTCAGTATTATGAGATTGTTCTTCAGGTTCTCACAGGCAGCTTTAATTTGATTATCCAGAATAAGCTTTCAGAGCCTTTAATCAGTATCTCAGAATCAGGAAGGTGATTTCAGAATCATAAGATCTTAAAAAGGGATGTGTGGCAACTTTTATTTACCTTCATTTCGCTTGATCCTTTAAGATGACTATTTGCATACCCTTATCCACCAGTGAAACAAACTAAAACCATGCTAAAAAAGCCAGAAAGAGAGTTAATACATCATCTTGTTTCTGAAACAGAGGCTTTAGGAATGCATGGTAACAGCAGCTCAGTTTAATTAGCTGAATTTAATTACTCCACAGAAATGAAACCAGCTGGCCCAACTTAGCAATGGAAAAGTGGGATGTTGAAATCCAGAGCTGAACACCATGGGCTCTCTGTAGCTGTAGGCACCTCCAGAGGGTGTTTCACCTCAGGTTTAGCTTTTATGCTAAATCAGATGGAGTTTCCTTCTGACACCCCTGTCCTCCCAGGCAGCACTAAAGGGAGTCAGTGAGGATTGACCCTGAGCGAGAACAACACGGGGGTCTTTGAAAGCAGGTGAGAGGCGTCCTGTGGTGCCTAACCAGGGAGGGGGACTGCCAGAGAAGTTGGCTTAGTGCGGGGTCTCCCACAAAATTGGCCTGACACAGCAGCAACAGCCGTTACCTTCTGTTCTTTCAGAAGACACAACAAGGCTTTTACACTTATCCTTTATCTCCACTCCCCTGCAACCTCCTGGTGATGCCATGCTACCAAAGAGCTCTGGCCGAGGTGGACAACAGGCAAATTTGTTAGAGAATAGGCTGCTGGCTTCACCTTGTTGCTTTGAGAATATTTTCTAGAATCTGTTGGGTGCCTTGTTCCTAAAGACAATATGGTTATGCTGGGATAGCACTGAATCTAGAGCTCTGTGTTCAATGCTTTTAAGCACTGCAATTAAAGGGGAAATTTTGTAGTAGAAATATATATAATTTTTAATTCTTAAAACAGTGTTTCCAGATATTATCTATTAATCTAAGAACTTTGAAGAACTTTTCATTAAAAGATAAAAATTTGGGTCAAAATTTAAGCTAACTTTATCCTCTGATATGTTTAGAAATGTGAAGTGTGAATACTGTAGTAATATTGAAAATGTTAAAATGTTCTTCGAGATTAAAAATTTTAAGAATTACAGGAACTAAAACTTGTAGCTTTAGAAGTTTTTGCTACTGTGTTGTATCTCCTGAGTAAACTTAGACGGCACTCAGAAAAGGAAATAAAAAAACCTTTGTATTAAAGGAACTTCTCAAGAAATAATGCTGTTTAATTGCAACTTGGTGACCAAGTACATGGGCTCTTTTGGCTTACTAGGAGAATATAATACTCACAAACTCAGATTTGTTTGTGATAGAAAAGCATTGCACTTTAGCAAGATTCTCCTATAGCTTAGTAAACTGCAGGACACTGCATCTGGGAGTTTCTGAATAATTTAGCTGAAGTAATGAATATCATCATGTGATGCTGTATCAAAGCAACTGCTTGAGTGAAAGCCAGCTGGGTACAGCCGTTGTATATCAAATAGTTGCTCGAGTTGTCTCTCTGGAAAAATTAGAGGACATAATGAGCAAAATTAGAAAACCTGGGGAGCAGCCTCCATGGATACCTATTAGCAAGGAGTAATTTGATTAGTGTGAAATCTGAGAAAGTTCATTATTTACAAAGTTTGCTAGCATTATAAGAGAAATGTGTGTCTACATACACACATCTATTTATACAACATGGACATACAAATATATAAAGTATGAGATGACTACTAGGTGTACTTATTTTTCTGTATCAGCTTTATGAAATGCTAATAGAGTATTTATATGCTCAAAATCTAGAAGGAACTCATTTAATGCTCAACAGAAGCTTTTGGGTTGAGTTTCCCAAAAGGCTCTGTATAGTCTTAATAAAAGTAGATGCTCCAAAAACAAGGTCCAGGAGTGGCTGACGAAGCACATTTGCTAAGGGAAAATGCACAGCTCTGTTAAGTATTAGACTGATGCTTTTATGAGGCATGTATATTTAACGTGCCGTTTGTGCCCACTCTGCATGATGCTGACTGGGAACACAGAACCATGACGTGCAGAACTGAGAGAGAAGGACAAACCGGCAGAATTTTCAGCAGAGTCAATGGATGCTGCAGCTGGCCTTCATCTCTCAGGATCAAGTCCTGCTCTAAACATTATAACTGCTTTTACAAGCCTGTCTCCTAGTAAATCTAATATCTGAATGGTTTAACAATGGAGTCATTTACAGCACCTTTTAGATCCACAGTTTAAGACCACAAAAGCAATTTGATGATATATTTGTGTCAATGGGTTTTGCAGCTATGGCTAATTGTTTTTTTCTTACAGACATGAGAGAAATACTGCTTCATAAGCTTGTCATTAGCCTGGGAAAAAAAGAGGCCATTGATTAGAGGCATGAATAGAATGACTTGTAAGCTAAATTACCAGTTGGGGATTCCCAAATGGCCAAGGGCCTTAGCAAAGCCCTGCACTGCAGTGGGGAAATCCCCAAAGGATGCATTATCTTGTGATGTTGACCTTAAATCAAGACTTGTTATTTGAAGGAAATAAAACAGAAGACTTCTATTTTCAATAGCATATTTGAAGTGTGATAATTCAAATATGATCCAAAACCAAAGAAGTCTATAGCAGTTCAGAGCAACAGACATAATTCTTTGACATATTTAGGTACATTTCTGTAGTGTATGAAAGCAAGAAAAGTATTCTACTAAAGTGCATAAAATGTGAATATTGCAGAATTATTCTATTACATGGAAGTTTGAAAGTGGAGGACTGCACAACAATTCCCTATTATTATATACCAAGATGAAGCAACAACATTCTTAAATTTTAAAAATAACCAGAAAAGTGTGAGGTACAACTGGCTGATGCTTTTGTTTCTTTTCACACAAGGATATTTTATAGAAATAAGTTTTTCAAACAGATAGTGCCCTTTGATGGACATTAAGAATGACAAAGTGGAATATTTAGTTATCCAAATTCAAAGACCTACTGCTGTTCTATTTAAATTCACTCTGCTAAGAATGTAATATGTACACAAAATGTATATTGGAATGTTCTTATCATCTATTGAACATCTGTAGCTAGGTAATATCTTTTTAAAGGAATAAATATTAGTAAATTCTCTGACCTTAAATGTGAAACTGTCCCTTGCAAATATATGTGCAGAGGTGTGCATCATCAGTACATCAGCTTGTTTACTAGTTAATGGAGAAAGGTAAAATAAAAAACTTAAATTCATGAAAGCAATTTACAACATTTACAGGCTGAATGAAGCATTATATTCTTTTCTGTCTTTTTGATTTGTATGTCATGAAGGTTAACTGAGCCAAAATGAAAAGGATGAAACGGATCTCTTTTACAAAATTTAATCTGACCTACAGATTTTGGACCATTACAGGAACAGAGATATTTGTAGCAAGGCCCGCAAGTATGTGATTTCACAGAATGTCAGATTTTTAATTATTAGAGTTAAATTGCCAAACCTGTGATGAGAAACCAGAGATTTCGTTTAGTAGTATGAATCTGATCCATTTAACCCTTTAAAAGAGCTTACATCTGCTAGCCATGAGTAGTACCTGATGGCACCAAAACCTTCACTGAAATCCTCAAGTTCATTTCTCAAGTTACTAATCAGCATACTTCAATAAGGATCAATAAGGCCTTTTGAGAAAATACTTTAACAGGAGCTTCAAACGTATTGTCCTGAGAAACACAAAGCACTCTTCTAACTTCCCTTTTGCTGAAGGTGAGACTGGTAAATTGTTCTGCAACACCTCTGTTAGCAAATGCTATTTATCCTGCAGAGAACTGCTGCAGTGGTTGTTATTTAAGGAGCTTTTGCCTGTTCCATTTTCCTCCTGGATCCCACAGGTATTGTTTGTTAGCACCCATTTTGCCTTTAAACTGGATTCTGAGCATGAGAAGTACTCTCTGTTTTCCTCCTGGATCCCACAGGTATTGTTTGTGGTATTAAACTGGATTCTGAGCATGAGAAGTACTCTCTGATTCCCACTCCCTCACCTGGCAAGGCAAGGCAAAACAAAGAGAGAATTTAGTCTCCGCTGAGTGCTGGAATTATTAGTGTTAAATACTTTATCACCATTGGGCTGAAAATTGAGTTATTTATTATCAATTAGAATGCCATTCTGGAGTTCCACTACAGTTAGCACGGCACTACTTTCATTATAAAATCAATTTCCTGGAGATGCCTATCTCCATTGGATTAATATATACCCGATTGAAAGCTAGCATAGAGGTGCTGGTGCTCTTCCAAGGTGGAAGTACTCACTGCTGAAGAGGAGGTGTAGTTAAAATAGGAAAAAGCAATAGATTTTCCATGTTTCAGACTGGCTGGTGTTCTCCAAGCCTAAAGGACGCAGCTCAGCTATTTTTGTACTTTCTACTCTGGTTTGTGAGTTCCCCTTCCTACTTCAGCTGTATGGGTGACAGCTCCCATTCCACCCTGGCTGTCTTTTGAGGAGTACCTCCGGGTTAGTTCCAGCCATCCTTTTTCTCTCACCTCTCAATTGTCCTTCAATGGGTATTTTCACAAGCATCTACTCTAGGCACCAGCTTCAGTAACCTTCAGTACACCAACACTGAGGAGATGAAGGAGCAGAGCTCCTGCTGGGATCGTAGATGTGGGCTGCCTGGCTCAGGAAGGACCTGTGTTTCCCTGGAGCAATCCATTATTTTAGGCACCCACTGCAGTGCAGAAGGGAGATGCTCTACCCAGCTCTAAACAACCAGGCTTGCATGCTGCCAGCGCGGCCATGCACAGCGCGGCAGGCTCAGCCACCCTGCAGTAAAAGCAGGGTCACCCGTATCCTTCAGATTTCAGACCAGGAAATCCCCATAGTAACTGAGAACATAAAACTTATTCAACATGGAGAAGTTTAGGGCTGCCCTTGCCCACACTCTGGCAATGTCACTGCAATCACAAGGTTACAGGAACAACGAGGGCACTACATCGTGCTATTAATATGTCTGGGTTTGGGCCGTTCTAAGAGGATTTTGCAGCTTTAACAGTTTTATGTGCTTACAGATACTCTTAGTCATGGATTTATTAGGATTTTTTTTCTCCTTAAGTGTTATTAGATATATCTGCAGAAATGGGGTTTAAACCTGTCTTTTTTTGAGGTAATTTAACACATATAAAAAACCCAATTCTCCTTCCTCTTCACTAGAGGGCTACTTCAACTGTTAAACTGTTTATCAGTCTCTTAACCTTCCTTTACCTCATTTCTATTCATCCTATTTCCTTTTCCATCTCTCTTTCCCAAAAGCGATCTTAGCACATGCTAAAGACATCAGACTGATAGCTCTGCAGATACAGGCTCTCACTTTATCAGACTTTAAAGACGTTGTTAATTCAGGAGTAAGCAATGTCAGTCCTAGATCACAGATTATCTGTCATGGACTTTACCCAGGCCCCTATTTAGAGAAGGAAAATCTATACAACATGTTCTTTATCTTCCTCAATGGTGGCTGCTGAAATATTTGCAGATCGACCACTGATGATGAATTAGTAGGTAACAGGTATCTGCTAAACTGCGTAATGTCATTGTGTCAGAGGCTCCATGTTTGCTGACATTTGGGCTATTAACCACTTGCAAACATGCTTATTTAGCATTTCTAGCACATAATACCCCAAATAAACCCACTATAAAAGCATCACTAAAAATGCAAAACTGAAGGCCTCAAATACTGAGCTAATTAGAAAAATCCTAGAGAGAATGAGAAAGGAAGGAAACAGTGCCATTTTTTTTTGCATAATGTATTAAATTCTGCCTTAACTCCCTCTTTTTATAGCAGTTTAACCTTTACGTATTTTTCTTTTGCTGGGTATCATAAACCCTGCCCATTTTCTCCTGCATTTTTCCTTTTTAATACCTTCTGCCTAATTGCCTTCTTGATTTTTCTTTTATTTATTAAACTCCCCTTTTCTGCCTGTGTGTCTTTCAGTTAGGCATTTGCCCATCGTCACTCTTTCTTTGGAGTTTATCCAGACTCAGCCCCTAACCCTGCAGCCTGCCCTTGGGTCTCTGCAGGCAGGCGCCTCTGCCCGGGCACAGACCCAGCCGGGTACAAAGTACCAGGGATGGCATGAGTTTGCCTTTTGTACTTTTGTCTGGATGTAAAATTGTTCTGTTCTCTCAGAGGTTACTTTTTTCTCTAGGTCTTGTTGGTTTTCCCATCGAGTCCCTCAGATGCAGGATGTGTTCACCAGACAGGCAGCTCGAAAGCCCTTCTGTAGGGGAGGAGGCGGGCGTATAGAGCTGACTTCCACTCAGTGCACCCAAGAAAAACCTGGAGGATACTCTTAGCTCTGCTGGCTCCCAATTCTGTTGTTTCCAGAAAATTGTTTGGTTTTAGGCTGTCTCAAACTAACAAAAACATTACCATTGTTTATCACGTTAACGGCCTTAATTTCAGTATTAATCACCCTCCAAGAAAAGAAAACTTGCAGTCTATTTTGCTCTTGTTCTATCAAGAGATAAATTAATGCACTAGTACATGAAAATAATCCTTTCCAGCTCCTTTTATTTCTTTAAAATACCTATTTATAATCATCATTATAAAAAATCACATACCAGCTTAGAAGTTTTAAATATCAGTTCAGGAATCCACCATCATTTTAGAATTCAGCCACCAAAGGCCAAAATGAAAGCTATCAACTGCAGAGCAGGTATTATTATATAAAAATAATAGCATAGATTTAAATTTATAGCTTGGTAATTAATACGAATTTAAATTTAGAGCTTGGCAATTAGCAAAAGAGAGGCACCTCTTTGGCTGTTCTGTAATGATATGTCCAAAGCTATTAAGCTGTTCATTTGGACATTTTCTGTTAGGACGTTGATAATGAATACAGTAATCTTTGTGAAAGTTTGCTGTGTGATCTAAGGGGGGAAAAATTTATGCTTGTATTATAATTTTGTTTTTAAATTTGCATTTTGCATCAATTTAATTCTGTGATCACTGTCACCTTTTACATGGCGGGTTTACTTTGCTGCCTAGTCCTAACCTCTAGCTAGTCCTAAACATCTAGTCCTACCTTGAGCTCATTTGTATGAGCAGTTTAAAGTCTCTTACGTGAACATCCTTGCAGCTGAAGGAACAGCTTCAGCCCACGCATTCTTCTGTGGTTGCAATGGCCAAACACATCTTGTGGCTATTGTCAGACATAGACTTTGGGGTGACTTTGCAGTAGAAAGCGGTTCCAAAAAGTGGTACGACAAATAAGGCTATTCGGCAATTTCAGTTTTGTAATTGTCACTTAGGCCTGAGTTACTCATTATCAGCTTTTAGCAACTTCCTCTCAGCTGAGAGCAGAACATTAGCTGCAAATTCAGTCGAAGGCAAAACCAGGTTACTTTTGTATTTTGGCATTGAAATTTGACTCTTAAGTGCTTGCGCAGTCATTTTGCATGTGTCTGCCACATTATTTTACTTAAGTGGATGAAAGGCAGAGATAAGCAGCTCTCTAAGCTGTTATTCACCTATTCCTGATGGTGCAATCAGCCCTAGTCCCTGCTAAAGATGGTGATAGTTAACTTGGTAATCTTTGCTCCTGTATGGGGGAAACTATCGCTGTCTGAAGCTGGTGCAGAAGCAAACATCTGACTGTTCCTTGAATTTCTGCTTAGCTCACCGGTGCTTTATTCTCTACAGAGTATCTAAATATACAGCTCAGACTCCCTGAGTTGGACAGGGTTTCACCTTCCCAAGGGAAAGGACTTCATCAGATAATTGAAAAAGGCATCCTGGCATAAGCAAAGGATTTTATTAAGTGGACAGACAGTGGATGTTTTGTCTGCTCTGACCTAGACTTGCAGTATAGACCTGTCCTTAAAACTCGTGACAGGGAAGTACGGAGAGTTTTCAAGACCGGGTCTTTTGTACCAGCTTCTTCTTTATCACAGTGAATGCTAATTCAGTAACTTAGTGTTTATCTGAATGCATATTACCATGCATAGTCAATCATTTTTCATTTAATAATTTAATACGTCATTTTTCCAGTTTGCTGCTTGCAGCTGGCACTTTTGCAATACATTTTATTTTTTAGACATCTTTTAGTGAATCACCAGATAGAGCAGCTGTGACAGCTATCCATTAATTATATCTCTGTATTAAAGTCTAATGAAAATGTGATTTCCAAGGGGAGGTGTCCCATAGTGCCTAAGTAATGGTAGTTAAACTACTACTATCTGGTAGTTGAATTGTTGATTAAATATTTGTACAGATAGTAACATAGTTGTATTAACCTCAGATATTATTTATGAACAATTTGCCTTTGGGGTTAGAATGAAGGAAAGCAACAGCGGTTTGATGACTCCATGGTAATTAGTATTGCCATGATGCACATTTATGCTGTGCCAATCCCAGGCAATCCAAAATCAACATGTGCCATGGCCTTTCACTTGATTCAGTGTAAGCCAGGCAGGACTACTGCATTTCAAAGACGGGAAAGTAGAAGCCATGCTGCCTTACTCTATCTACTGCAGTTTATGAAAAGTGAAGATAACGAATGAGAGCCTAGAGTTCTTTTAAGATAGTAAAAACTGAGTGACATGCAAGATGAAACCAGCTGTTTCGCTTAATCTAGAACCAGAAATTGAAATCAGAATGCAATACATAAATGCATTCATAATTTTGTATCACAGCTCTCTGTAGCCTCGTGACTCTCAAAATCCCTGATAAAAGCAGACTTGTGTAAAAGTCAGATATGAGCAATCTGGGGACACGTTATTAACCTAAAGGCCAGACTCTCCCTGTTGGCTGAAGCTGGAGAGACCCCACAAGCTGCAGCCACTAGAGGGGGGCATAAATGAAAGGAGTTTAATTACGCAGACACCTACACAAGAGATGGCTGGGTCTTGGGGGGAATTCCCAGGAAGATACGTAAAATCCCAATTCAGTAGGTTTCTATTACAAGCTCATTCAAGAATAGATAGACTGAAGCTGATGCTGGGGAGGAAGACCTATTTCATTGATTGCCAGAACTTTCTCATCATCCGCTTATACGATTTTGACCTTTTTTTAGATGAAATGGAAACTTTTCAATTTTCTCATTGAAAATAGAGGCAAGTGCTGTCTGCAGGAACCATAGACATACCATTTCTGTCAGCTTTGTGATTTTTCTGTCAGTTTTTTTCTTTTTGTTGCTGGTATGCCATAACGCTGACAGCTTTTATTCTTTGAACAAAGCCTAGCGAGGAAGTTTCTGTTGAAATGTGATTATTCCTTTCACTGACACAGATGGGGACTGTTCCCACTTACTTCTGATTCTGTAACTGTGCTCCTGAAACTGTCACCCTTCACCTTGCTGGGTTTTTTGAGACACCAAATATTTCCTAGGGCCTGGCAGTATTCCAGAGAAAGAGCTGCT
>NW_009260125.1:447352-449760 GCF_000687185.1 Egretta garzetta
CCTGCTGAAATCATCAGCAGAAGTCCCACGTAATTCAGCTGCAGTGCATCCAGGCATAGATTTTTGCTTACCACAAATACTGAATATTCCTTTACCTTGTATCCATTTTTTTCCCTATGAGCCACAAAAATGTGCTTCCCTGTGGTTACATTTAGAATCCATTTCTCTTTAAATGCTATCAAAAATTCACATCTATGCATTTCCTAGACTTTTGTTATTCCTACTGGAGGGAAAAGGTGGAATTAGTATTGCAGATTTATTGCCACCAAATTTAATACTTCTCAAGAAAGAATATGTCTAGTAGTTGTTTTCTTGGAAACATAGATGCTCAGTGATGGTTTTCAGTATGCCTCAAATGGTCTAAACCACTCACCATTCACCTCACCTGTTATATGGCACCCAAAGCATCCCTGGTAAAGCAATTTCAAGTCATCAACAGAGAGAGTAGCTATGAACCTCCCTCTTCACCCTAGCCCAACTGGATGTGCATGAGCCTGTCTCTCTTCTCTGTTCTGTGAACTTGAATTTTTCATGGACTGACATGTTGCTTTTGCATGGGGAAATAGCATCCATAGAGTTTTTGGAAATCTAAATGGATCTTGCCTGCTTCCTATATGAAGACTGCAAAGAAAGTCCTAAGACCAAAAATATGGTGGGTTTCTCTCCCTGTCCCTTATCTCAGTAAAGATCAAGGAATCCTCATGGTAATACAGTTGGGAAAAAAAAATGTCATGAATAAATCTAAATTAAGATATAATCCCTCATACACGTGACACACAATTTCACCCCACTGTTTAGGAAAATGGGATGGAGGAAAACTGGATGGAGGGATAGATAAGCAGAGATAGAGGGGTCTGTCCAAAGGAAGGAAGGGAATTCAGATAAGCAGAGCACAACAGTGGGAGCTGAGGCTTTGGTCTGGGAAATAGTCACATCTATAGACAAGGAGGCATGAAACTTCCCTATGAAGAGCTGGTTGCAGGGGACTTTTTGTTGCTGTTGTTACTATGATGACTTCTAAAATGCTGGATATTTAGTGGCATAGGAATGCTAGGAAGTTCAATGACAAAAAATAAGCTTATATCTCACCTGAAGTACCTCTCACCCCAAATCTCAAAATCTCTGGGAAAAGGAATCATGGCCATATATTTTAACTCCTTTCTCTTTAAGAAATGTACCGATACACCCAAATGCTCACTTTGTGTATGGAATACGTCACAAGGCTGTCTGATACGCATATGCAGTCTACTCCACAAAAAAATCTTAACTGTAAAATTTACTACACCTATTTGCCCCTAACCCTGCTGCTAGCAGCCTACACGGAGTTAACCTCCCTCTTCTGATACTGAATGGTATGAAGAATTCAAAGCTGACTTTTCAAGGGAGATGTGTACCTTTTTCCTCTGATCCTTGAGAGTTAATCAAAGACATTTGATCCAGAAACATCACATCAATATATGCCAACTTGTTCTAAATGACCTCTTGACCAATTAATATATTGTACTGCATAGTCACCCAACACTTAGAATGGCTCTAAGTTGCTTACATTAGCTTTTGCCACTGTATGAAACACAAACTTCATTGAAATAATCTCCTTTCAGATAGGAACACAGGCATTAGAAGACTATGATTTGTGTCTCATTCACCTCTAATATAGAGCCATTAATTCATACCAAAATTGTAACTAATGATCAAGACAATAACCACAATGATTACATGTGGTAAATACAGTTTCTTGCTCTAGGTTTAGGACAAAATTATACTCATGCATAATGTATTCATATTCTTTCCAGTTGATTTCCTAGAACTTTTAAGTAATACCTAGACTTTAAAGATTTCTAATATCTAGAGTCATAAGTTCTTATATTCCTCCTTTAGATTTCATCTTCATCAAGGAAGCCTTGATGAGTATAAGAATCATAGAATAGAATCATAGAATGTTTTGGGTTGGAAGGGGCCCCTAGAGGTCATCTAGTCCAACCCCCCTGCAGGGAGCAGGGACACCCCTAACCAGATCAGGTTGCTCACAGCCCTGTCCAACCTGGCCTGGAATGTTTCCAGGGATGGGGCCTCCACTACCTCTCTGGGCAACCTGTTCCAGTGTTTCACCACCCTCATTGTAAAGAATTTCTTCCTTATATCCAGTCTAAACCTACCCTGGTTTAGTTTAAAGCCACTACCCCTTGTCCTGTCACAGCTGGCCCTACTAAAAAGATTTTCCCCCTCTTTCCTATAGGCCCCCTTTAGGTACTGAAAGGCTGCAATCAGGTCTCCCCGCAGCCTTCTCTTCTCCAGGCTGAACAAGCCCAACTCTCTCAGCCTGTCCTCATAAGAAAGGGGCTCCAGCCCTCGGATCATTTTTGTAGCCCTCCTCTGGACCCGCTCCAACAGTTCCATGTCCTTCTTGT
>NW_009260125.1:449791-564036 GCF_000687185.1 Egretta garzetta
CAGCCTGTACTGATACCGGGGGTTACCCTGACCCAGGTGCAGGACCTTGCACTTGGCCTTGTTGAACCTCATGAGGTTCACACAGGCCCACCTTTCCAGCCTGTCCAGGTCTCTCTGGATGACATCCTGTCCTTCTGGTGTGTCAACCGCACCACTCAGCTTGGTGTCATCTGCAAACTTGCTGAGGGTACTCCCTTCATAGCTTCCTCTATATTCTTTCACTTAGGTGAAACAAAATGCAGTCTGTAATATAAGACAGTAGTGAAGAATTACAAAAACTGTTTCTAAATGCTAGCACTGTCAATCATTTTAAAATAAAGATAGTAGCATTATTCTTAAAACTAATTCTCTCTGGTTTACCAGTCTTTCTGTGTCTTCTGTGTGAAGCATTAACCCACTCCTCTGTGTAGCTGCTGTTAAACATAAACTATGGATACCATTTCCACATTCAGCCTTGTTAACGTCAGAATACAGGTTACATAGGCTGTTTGGAGGTGATACATGTCCTTCTCCTCTGCAGTCTCAGAACCCCAAATTTAATAAAGTTGCTAGAGTCCTAGGGGAAAGGCCAGAATCCATTAGTGCTAAGGAAGATGATCAACAGGAATTGTATAAAGGACAGTTTATTAGTTAAAAAGACCTCTTGTCTTCTTTGTATTAACTGTTAATACTTCCTAAAAGAAAATTTTGAGCAAAAATATTGAAGGACTTATTCCAGTTCAAAAAAATTAAACTTTCCACTATGATTCTTCTAGTGCTCATTTTAGATTCTGAAATTTGAAATCTGCACTACGTCTGCAAAGTAGAAGAAATCACTTTACCTTTATAACTTTTCTCTAGATCAGTCCATGAATGTTGTGATTCAGACTATTGAAGGACTCCGAGAATTGATGGCTGGACAATGAATGCTCAAGATTTTTTAGCAGCTTGACATATTCATCTTAACTTTTCTTCTACAGAATTGGTTTGATGTAGAAGAAAAAAAAAAAGATATCCATCTAATGACAAGAAAGTACTAATAATTCAACAACTAATTCAATAGGGGCTTTTTTAAGCCATTGAAAATTTTCTGTTTTTTTTTTTTTTAAATTCAGCAATGCAAAGAACTTTAACACAGTCAAAGGAAAAAAATACTCAGAAAAATATACAGAAACAGTTGCAAAACATTTGTGTTTATGTGTACCAAACAAAAGATGACCCTGCTTGTCCATTTGTGCAAGAGAAGTTTTGGTTTGGATAAAAGAACAGAAAAAAAAAAATCCTGTTTTTTTCAGGCGGCTGTAAAAGTTAAAAAATAGTTACTTTAGGTTAGCAAAACCAAGGCAATACACTGATCAGCTTAATTTTTGTTCCTGATTTTATCATTAAAATGCTGATTTTAGTCAAAATGCATTATTATTTACCTTTCGCTGAGGGATTGAAAAGTGGTGGTGCTAACATTTTTATCTTTAATTAGAAGTGGCATAATAAGTGCTTGTTTTGGTAATCTGATTTAATCCTGTATAGAAATTCGGTTTGTCAGATACTATTATAGTTCTACTGTCCTGAGCTGTACAAAGAAAGCAAATAACCTGTAGTTCTTACTGTTTGGATTTTCTCTCTGGAGCAGAATCATAGAATCATAGAATCGTTTACGTTGGAAAAGACCTTCAAGATCATCAAGTCCAACCATTAACCTAACACTGCCATCCCACCACTAAACCACGTCCTTAAGCACCTCGTCTGCCTGTCTTTTAAATACCTCCAGGGACGGGGACTGAATCATTTCCCTGGGCAGCCCATTCCAATGCTTAACAAAAGTTTCAGTGAAAAAATTTTTCCTAATGTCCAACCTAAACCTGCCTTGGCACAACTTCAGACCATTTCCTCTTGTCCTATCGCCCATTACCTGGGAGAAGAGGCCAACCCCCACCTTGCTACAACCTCCTGTCAGGCAGTTGTAGAGGGCGATAAGGTCTCCCCTCAGTCTCCTCTTCTCTAGGCTGAAGAACTCCAGTTCCCTCACCTGCTCCCCATCAGCCTTGTGCTCCAGACCCCTCACCAGCTTTGTGGCTCTCCTCTGGACATGTTCCAGCAACGCAACCTCTTTCTTGTAGTGAGGGGCCCAAAACACCCAGAACACCTTGGAAATTTCAGTGAACATTGAGTAAGGAGGTATTGATAATGCCAGATGTTTAAATCACATTGTTCATTCTCCTCTAAGCACTGTACACACAATATTAGGTACTGTAGCCCTGAACTACATGTTTTCTTAAATTCTGCCTTGTGTAGCTAGCTCTCCAAGTCTAGACATATGGGACATGTAATAATCAATGCTTTTAGGTTAGTTAGCCATCACCACGAAACAGAATTCATTTGGCATTTGTGTCAAGCATTAATAACAGCTCTGTTGTATGTGGACATCAAACCCAGAGTTTTCCATCTGAACTTTTGCTTTCAATAAGCCTGAATTAATAGATTTTAAAGCACACATGGTGGACTTCTTAGGGAAGAATTCAGTGTATTTAACAAAACTGTGTATTTGTTAAAAACACTGGAGGCATAATCTTCCTAGAGAAATAAATAACTGGAAATGGAAAACAAATCCTATGTAGTTCTTCATTGTAATTGTCAACGATGGGTGGTACGCCATGCTGTCAACAATAGAGAAAAAAAAACATTTCAGTAAGTCCATTACAAGCAACTTGCTTTTCTGCTTTGCTGGATTTGCTGTATCGTGTCCTGCAGTCCTATTAATACACTCCACAAAGGACAATGGTAATGTGTTGTCTGAACTTGTCATTTAGGAGACTAAAACCACAGATGAGAGAGCAAATAAAAATTACAATTTACACTGATTCATATATTCCAAAGTTTCTGCATTATTAGTTAATCCAGGGACTAAATGCAGCAATAGAAATCGTCTTTTTTCACAAAAATCTTAAATCTAGGTGGACATCTATGCCCACAGAAGCATATCTACCTCTCACCTTTGAGGAAACATTATTGATTTACTATTCCAAACAGTGAAAAACTAAGAAAAATGCTCTGTGGAATTTTTGGTTAAATTTGAGTTAAAAATGGGGCAAAGAAAAATAAGTATATTATGAAATACATGCACCTTGAATCAAGGTGGTGTAAAGGTGTGTGATTGTGCGGCCTTAGGACTCTGTAGCATGCCAGGCTGGGGTCTCCGCTCCTGCTGCATAAATCAGGTCAGTGGGGGATTTCTAATCTGTGCAAAATTGTCCTGATGGTTTGTTAGAAGGCACAAGTTTTTCATACATTCCTGACCCAGCTGCTCAGCTTAATAATAGGGATACATTCTGCTGAAATTGTCAAAGAGACGTGAGACTGGCCTTTGAGAGTCCCATAGCATCTATGGTAAGGACAAAGGCACACCCGTGTACTCAAATCCCACCTGTCCCAGCCTACAGGCTGAAGTGATAAGCGCGAAAGAGCCCAGCTCTTATAACACTCCAGTTCCTCACTAAAAATCAGAATTTCTTCAAGCCTGGCTGCAAAGAGGGTGGGATAACTGACCAAGAGACGTCCTTAGCTCCTTGTCTGTGTTTGGTCCTCATTCCTCCAGACTCCAAAGAGAGAAATTGAAACACCTGAGGAAAGCAATGCTCTGCCATAAGGATCCACGTTTGCCAGTCTGGACCTCGTCCCACCCTCTCCTATGCACCCTTCTCACCCCAGGCTGAAATGTTCTTGGCTCAGCTATATGCCAATAAGGAAGCTACTGGTGTGTCAGGGGACAACTGAATTCACTCAGCCAACTAGATAAGGGTTTTGGTAATGTTGTTTAGTGTTTTAACAGTCTCTGCAACTTAGCCACAGCAGGAGACCCTGTCAATGTACAGTAAACAAGAGCTGATTGATTTTGTAATCTCATGAGGGAGGCCTGCCTCCACATTTGACTAAAGCTCTCATTTCTTTTGCTCTAGTAAATCTACAAGCTACAGAACAAACAGCTCTCTAGTATTTCATACGTTTAAAAAAAGAAAATCCATTTCCATTTTCCAAAACAGAGAATCACAGGTGCAGAAGGTCAATGCAAGTTCCCAGGCACTCTGTAGCACCTTTTTTTTTTTGGGGGGGGGGGAGGGAAACAGCTGAGACAATTTTAGCATCAGCTCACCTGTGGTATGAACTGTATCTTCCTTAATGTGTGAGCTTTCCTTTTATACAATAGTATTTCCATGGATAGCAGTAAATATTTTTTGTACAGCCAAAAAGCAGGAAGAAAACAGTCTATAGGTGTTAGAGCGTAATGTAAAATTTGTGCTTTTACAATGAAGCCAAGAGTTCCATAAAATTTTCTTAGTGTTTTTAGAGCCTTCTTGTATGCCCCTTGAGGCCAGTAAAACCGTCTCCTATGGCACAGGCCAAGGGTTTAGAGTGGGAGATCAGTTAAAGGCTGAGGCTTTTGGACATTCAATATTTTAACTTTCACTGTTGCTTCAGTACTGTGAACCTTTTTAATGCCTTGTAATTATCCATTGCTTGGAGGCTCTTAGCAATGCAATATTTTCCTATAACCTACAATTATATTTTTTCCATTATTTATGGTGAGTTTAAAGAAAATTAGAAGTCTTCAAAAAACCTACTAAGAATGATTTTTCAAAAACTGTGTTTCTAGAAAAATGTTTCAGTTTTGTTTTCACACTTAAGGGAGCACCTTGTTGATTCCTAAGGAGCTGAGGGCAGTCCCAGGAGTCACAGCACTGGGGCTGAGGAGCCGGGAGCTCCCAGCCAGGTCCTGAATCTGCGGGCATCCAGGCGCGCCGGGCAGCTGGGTGCACGCTGCAAGCCTGCAGACTTCTTGGGAAGGTCTGTTGTGGTGGGAAGCCAGTCTTCATAACCCAGTTTTCTTTAAATTCAATGGACTCTGCCCCTTGGCAAAATTAAAAAATGGCCCCAAGCCTCGTTTTGTTCTCCAGGCTGCACCCTGGGCCCCGTGCTGGCTTTTTGCAGTTAAGTCCCAGTGTGGGTTCACCACCATCCAAGGTTAGTTTCAGTCCCTTGTAGAATTCAGAGAAATGTGTCTCTGAAAGCTCTTATGAAATTTATACAGCTTTTAAATTTACAATTTAAAGATAAATACGTTAAAATAATAAAGGGTTTTTTTCAACATTAAACTCCCAAGGTAAGGAAACACTAGAACTTAGACTGCATTACCAACTCTTTGCCAATCCTTTTTGCGTAAATTGAGATATGTGTTAATTCCATGTTTTTATTGGAAAGAATTCCTGGTCTCATTTAGTGTAGCAGACACTCAGCACATAACATTTTAGGTTAAACGGTTTCAAATTTACAAAATCTTTAAGTAATGAAAGATGATTTTTAAATGGGATATATCAGTCATCTTAAGCCATCGATAGCTGTGCTTTTCTTTATGCTGTCATCTACTTATCGCACTTCTTCACCCATGGTCTTCCTTCAAAATTATGTCCTACTAGCTTAACATCGTCACTGAAGTTGAGTTTTACCTTGTTAAATGACACTAAAACACAAAGATTATTTTACATCCTTATATACGTTTTTTAACATGTCTAAGTTCTTTGAAAGAAAATGAAGTTCCTAACAGTTTTAGCAGTTTCTCTTAAGTGCTAGCGAGTTTCATGTGTTTTACTGACAAGGAAAATGCTCGTCTTGAAAAACAGCCGCTCTATATTGCAAGGTATTTTGAAAGGAAGATCATAGACTTTGAGTTAATTGACAGCTAAGTTATGGTCAAAGGGAAGTATATTTTCTTTAGCATTTAACAAAACTTTCACAGCTGCAATTGTGTTGAAAAGATAATACTAAATTCTTTAAGCTTCTAGTCAGCCTGTCAGAGATTCAAAGCGCTCACTAAAATGGTGTTCTAGCAATTGAGGTAGTTTCTCAGGTACTGCATGTCCTGTCTCTTTCTGGTGCCATTGGGAGGCATGATATTTTTCAAAACACTTTATTGTGGTTTGTCAAAGAACAGAGGTACCTTTTTAGTATTTTCTCTTCATATGCCAATTGCTTCCATTTTCAGTCTTGCATAGGAAGAAATGGTAATATAAGGAAGCAAACGAAATATCCTAGGTGAGAATGTATTCTGCATGTGACTGAAATAAAACTTTAATATGTAAATATGTAATTACAAAATAAAATAAATTCTTTTTTTTTTTTTTTCCTTTTGGAGTCAATGTCAGTTTCAAAACTGTAAGAGAAGTTAAAAAAAAAAAGAAACATCAGGCAATGTTAGGTCTTTAATCTTCAGGTTTTACTCCTCCAGGCTGTCATTACTCATTGATAGTCTGACTGATGTGAGCTGGACAACTTGCATGATATTCTGAAGTACTGATTTTGATAAGACAAAATTAGTAACATTTGCAAAATGCTTAGCAAATCTCTGGTACATTAGAAAGGTGATAGTTATTTCTTCAGAATTATTTTTCTGAGCCCTAGAATTGAGGATGCAGGATCCCAAGAGAGGATAATTCCCTTCAGATATAAGTTCATGTCAGCTTTCCCTTCAGAGAGGTGGATGAATTTTAACTGGGTGCACCTGGGAGTTCTCCAGCCCCGCAGCGAGTCTCTCTGCTGACTTCCAACTCTGGCAGGGTCAAGTCTCCACAGCTGTAGAGTTGCATCTGATCCTTTGAGAAAGTGTCAGTTAAGATTTCATAAATATAGCTCGAGAAAGAGTGCCTCCATTTCCACATTTACAGCTTTTACAAAGCCACATCAGAAGCACCAATGTAAAACACACCAGCTATTGAAATGGAGAAAGGGAGCAAGTTATGCAACCCTTTATCTATTAAGGTTAGATAGACCCAAAACTTTTATGCAACTTCCAAAATTATAGAGAAATTTACTTAATCCTTTTTTTTTTTTTTTTAGCTCTATAAATATCCACAAAGAGTTAAAAATGACTTATGAACATCAGATTCCCCTGAGCATCCCTATCCTGCACTATCCCACTATTCTGATCCCCTGGGTTACCTCTGTCCCATGCTTTCCAAGCTCATCAACCAGATTCTTCCTGGCTTGAGATATTTGCACCCATGTCAGTGAATCCAACATAACCAGAAGCTGTTTCCATATCACATATTTTGCATTCCAGATTTGAAAACATGTATTGATTAGCTATGGTCCATAGTCCTTACCATGAAGCTCTTAGATTTTAAGGGAAAGTTACACTGTTGATCTAAAAATTGTAGATTTGCCTTAGTTTATAACAAAAACAAAGTACTGGTTTTCTTTGAAAGTAATACTAGTGAATCCATCATTCTGGTTACCCCTCAGAAGGAAACACTGTTCTAAAGTCTTTGATCCTTTATAGCAATAAAGTTGGATCTCATCTCTTTGTCCTTCAGACAGCATCGCATCACTCCTCTAGTACATTAGTAAACTTTCCCACCCAGATCTTACTGAAACATCAATAATTATCTGCCATCTAGAAACCCAGTACCCCGCAGGAGGCTTGTGTCACTTCTGAGAGCGTGTCTGAGTGAGGAAGGAAAGCAGAATCATGTCTGACCATTTGCCAAGAATGCAGAGGAAAGAGAGATCGCCAGCGAGAGCAGGGCGCTTGGTGGAGTGAGTCTGGAGGGCATGGAGCAGCAGGAGAGGTTGGGTATTTTGCTCTGAACCCAAGGTCAAGCTGAAGGCAAGATCACAATTAGTTCTTTTGTCATGTTGTTTTTGTTTTTTCATTCTTCTAGTTCATAATATTTTTTTAAGAGAAAGATGTCATCAGATGGGAAATGCTGACCCACAGAGAAAAGTCAGCTGCTACCTTAAATATATACCTTAAAATATGTCGCCCAAATTCTCTGTCTCTGTTCTGTCTTCCTCACTGACTAGCTGGAAAGGACATCTGGGAAAAATCACCATGCTTGAAAGTTAGGGATACCATCAAAAGAGTGCAAGTGAAAAAGAAGATGATGCGAGAAATGCAATTTGACATGTACAGTATTGAAGTTCAACCTACATAAGGCTGCAGAAATGCTGCAACTTCATTATGAACATCTAATTAATATTTGTTGTTCTTGATGTTAATAATATCTCTCTTGGCACTGGATGCTCATGATGTCTCTCTGTCTAGCTTCATCAGATCTCTGTCTCTCATCAGATCTCTATTGAGACAGCCTTTGATAGAAACCCACTAAAGTTATTCCATAACATGAAAGTCCATGTCTCGGCAAAATACATTTTTAGTTGGTCAGAACTGTTGTTTTTGCTGTACAAGACAGTTCCTTTACAATCTTCTGTTCATCGCTTAATATACTACCAGGAAGTAATTATCAGTTTTGTTCAATTTTTGCCAGATTGGCTGCAATATTCTTTCATTAAGGATTCAAATAAATGTTAAGTGTTGAATTGTGTATACTGTCCAGTTTTCAACTGGTAAAAGTACATACCAATATAACATGCAGAAGAGTAGTATCTGTTGGTATGAAATAGCTTCATTCTTAGGTGATAACATTTCTTTTCTCTTTATAAATGATTGTAAAATAACTCTTAAACATTGCAGTATGTCATTAATTCTACGCAGAGGCTATAACTACAGTTCCGTTCAAATCTATAATTTAAGTGAGGCTTTGCACTCAGTCTATATGAACACAGGAGGCAGATACCATAACAGCTTGCAATAATTGACCTGGTGCAGCCATTTTGGAATCATCTGAGTAATATACTTGATCCTGCAACCTTTCCTCCCACAGGCAGTCTGATTTCAATCTTACAGTTGCAACAGAGGCTATTAGCATGGCATCATCTCTGATTCATGGGGATACGAACGATTAAAGCATTATATATGGGAAGTAACATTTTGATCTCTCAGCCATAGTAGGATGTTGGAATGGAGAGGGATCAAAACACATTGCCTGAATCTTGTAGCTGAGATGATGAGGAGTGATCAACATGGGTGCATGGGGGGATGGATGCCAACAGCTTTTCCTGTTTCAAGGTAGGAAATTTAAATATATTGCCATTGAGTTGGGCTGTCTGAACAGGAGCATTTTGAGGAAGGGGGAAATTCCTCACTAACCAACAAGTATAGTCCTTTTCTCCCCTTTGCTCACTTGGGAGGCACAGTTTAAGGTAAGGACTCTGTTCTCAGAGGAAGCCAAGATGGTGACCTTGTTGCATTTTCTATCCTGCTTAATAACAATTTTAGGAGTAGCAGGAGAAGCAAAGCTGTGATCAGAGGTGGAAACAACCATGGAATGGTAGTCTGTAAGTCAGGATGGGAAAATCAAGTTGATGGATTTGGTGTGGGCCCTAAAGAATACAGTGTATTTGGTGACAGGATTAACCACTTCGGCAGGAAAAAGGGAAGATGTCAAGCAATTATTTGTCACACCACTACCACCCCAGTCAGAGCAGGGGTCTCCTGACTCCTCTCTCAGTTCTCAGCTGTGATGAAGGACAGGGCGTGTCTGTGTTTGTCACAAAGGAAGAAGTCTCTCAGGGTAGACCTCCCACTGCCCTCAGGATTCCTCACACCAAGGAGTAAGTGGAAAAGAAAGGCATAGTAATGCACCTCTCAATAATTGCTCGGGTACTTTCTTATCGGGGCCACCAACAGTTCCCAGGAAGGGCAATAGTCAGGTGAAGGCTGGAGGCTGTATGGAGCTGCAGATATATAGACTGAGAAGTACTGAGGTAGTCTGTAAGTCAGGATGGGAAAATCAAGTTGAGCATGAGTGACATTGCCACTGAAGTTCCAGAAACTGGGGGTTGTCAGCAGCAGTGTCAGGCCAGCGCCCTGGCAGACCCCACGCTTAGATGGCCAGTGTGACTTTTCTGAGATTTGGTGGGTGAAACAAAACTCGATCCCTGTGGATGCCAAAGGCAGCCTTGGGTTGGACTTAGCAACATCATGATTCTGCACTTTGTCAACAAAATAACCTAAACTGAGTGACTGGAAAGGTGGGGGGAGTGAGCGTAGATGCTTTAGTGCTTTAGATCTCTCAGCCTCTGGTTAAGAGATGTTTCCTTAACAACACTGGAGCGGCGGGTGGGAGGAATTAGCCCCCTCAGATAATATCTGAAGCTTCAAATTGCTTTTCTTTCTCTTGTCAGAGAAAAAACATAAACCCCTGCTCCTGCAGAAGATACTGGTGTCTGTGGAGGCGTGGCAGGGCAGGTACTTCTGTAAGGACTCTTGTGCTTTTAAGTGGCTCCAATTATTTTTGAACAACTAAGTAGAGTGCTCATTAAGCATTTTCCTTAAATGAAAATGACGACCTACAGGGTCATGTTAATTAAGAAGCACAGTAAGTCAGTGTGAAGAGGTTCTGTTAGCTCAAAATGGGCCCAATCCTGCATAACACTGTGCTCACAATTAGTCTGGGTTTGTGTTCATCCTTGTAATATTAAGAATTCGTAGGACAGGGTCATTGCACAAATAAAAAATTGCTGCAGGTCAGTTCAATCTGATAGCACCCATAGGCTCATTATGTGATCGTGAGCTGTATCTGCTTTTAGATAGTACTGAGCAGAGCGCTCTGGCTGACTGTGATCAGGAGCAGTGCCAATTTACCCTGTTGAGAAGAAAAGTTGATATATTCCAGACTTTTAGTCGCTTTCCAGAGTTTGTCATTTGGACTGGTATGGTGCAAGATCATACACAGTAATGAAATTTTACAGTTGAATCACCACATTTCAGCCACAAGTCCCATTAGCTGCAGGAGGCTCTAGCTGCCAGACACCCTCCAACTCCAATTAGTACAGCACAGCCCAGGCTGGGGCATGGATTTGTCCTCTGTGAACCACTTTAAGTGTGCTGAGTCTCACATGTTCTTGCAATACATTTACTAGCTCTCACTTGCCATTGCCCCACAGCTGGTCTCTCAGCACAGCCCCACCACATCCATGTGGGAAACCCATCCAGCTGCTGGATCTGGGATACACAAAATCCCAGCACAGGGAATCATAGAATCATAGAATGTTTGGGGTTGGGAGGGACATTAGAGGTCATCTAGTCCAAACCCCCTGCAGGGAGCAGGGACATCTTCAACTGGATCAGTTTACTCAGACCCCCGTCCAACCTGGCCTTGAATGTTCCCAGGGATGGGGTCTCCACTACCTCTCTGGGCAACCCATTCCAGTATTTCACCACCCTCATTGTAAAGATCTCCTGATTCAGCCCAGGGTACGGTTGGCCTTCTGGGCTGCCAGTGCACATTGCTGGCTCATGTCCAGCTTTTCATCCATCAGTACCCCCAGGTCCTTCTCCTCAGGGCTGTTGTTGACCCTTTCTTTCCCCAGCCTGTACTGATACCGGGGGTTACCCCAACCCAGGTGCAGGACTTGCACTTGGCCTTGTTGAAAAGGGGAAAAGCTGAGATGCACTGCAGCCAGGGGTTCATAGTCATACGCAGCCCTATGCTGCAATGAGTCCTCCTGGGCAACATCTTGTTGACCAGCTACAACTGCGTCCCCTTCCCTTTACAGGACATACCTCTCAGTGACAGATACTTGTGTACCCATATGCCCTGTTACCTAACTCAGGAGCCTAGGCGATTCACAGGATTTGACACTTGGCATCCCAAACATTTGGACTTTGGGAAGATGAAGCACGCATGCTAACACCAGGATGAAAAAAGCTTAAAATCAATAGCCCTCTCAGAGGGTATATAGGATCGTTATAGCTGACAGATCTCTATGACAATGGAGGAAAATCCTCTGAAATAAGGATTTGGCTCTAAAACTGCAGAAAACAAGCTTTTACATTTGGATGTTACTTTTGTAAAGGGGTTAAAAGGCTCATTTTGTAAAAGCCTATATACAACTGTACACCCCACTGAAAAATACCAGATCTTGGAGCATTCTTGCTCATCCTTGTTTATAAAACAGTTTTCTTATTATTGTTAATAAAACTTTGTTAATAGTGGAGAATTTATACTGGTTTTAATGCGTTTATGTCCTAAGGTCTTTAGTTTTTCCATTCAAAAAAGAAGAGAGAGTTATTAATTAAAATCTGCACAACAAAAAAGAAAATGCAGAAATTAGAAAGAAACCTGGAATTTGAGGTAGCAATTTTCCTCACAGACTATTAGGATTTTAATGTGAAATTCTGTGCCTCATATTACAGCATTGCATCTCTTACCGTTGCTCTAAGTCTCATAGATGGCTACCTGCTTTTCTGTATTCGGTATTCAGTGGCTTAGCTCTGCTGATGTAAACTGTGACAGCTCTGCTGAAGCCAGCAGAGCTCGGACAATATATGCCAGGTAAGATCTGCCCCTTAGTATTCACCCTAATCTGCTGTGTGACTCAGTTATACCGAAACTGCCAAGCACCTGCTTGCCTGATGGCTTTTTAATGACTTGAACTCTTTGTGTTGGGTTTGTGTCTCCGCCAGGTTCCAGTTTAATCACATATAATTTTTAGCGTGAAGTTTCACCTTGGGCTTTGAACTTGTGGGCACAGAACAAAAAGTCCTGTTTCGAGAGGAACTTGCATAGTAATAATAATAATAGTAGCTAGAATACAAGGCAAGTACTTTAATTCATAGGTTATGACATTCAGCTTTTATGAAGAGGAAGGAGGAATTATCCTTGTTAGACAGGAAATAATGAGGTTGACCCATATTCCATAATAGTGTATGAAAATTAACTAAAGAGTTGTGTAGCTAAGATAATGAGCACTTATATTTAAATTTATAGCCTGGCCTAATTGTGTAAAAGTTTGTGGGAGAAGACATGTGTGTACACTAATAGATTAGTGGGTGTCTCTGGAGTTTCCAGTCAAATCCTATAAAGCAGTTCAGTATGTAATAAATCAGACTCATAGGGCTTGCTTGTACAAGGTTTGGCTAAAAGTATCCTAAGATGCATGAGAGCTGCTTTCCCAAGAATCTGATGTTCTTTTTTAACTTTCAGATTAGAGTCAGTATGTGATATGTGTTTTGCAGTAGACCGAAATACACTTATTTAAGCAATAAAATTTATTTATTTATTTATCAGGAAGTAAAACTGTCAGTAAAAAAAAAAAAAAGAAGCTGTGACATCCTGGAACCACTAATGTAAGCTTCTGGTGAGCTGTTTCAAAACCATGAATACCCACTTACAATGGGATTTCTTAAATTCTTAGTTTGTCCTTAGGAGAAATTACTTTAATCTGACTGGTAGAGTGTTACTGGTGAATGTTGGTTTTGTAGCCTGGGGAAGGGAGAGTCCATCAGTGAAAGACTGATATATACAATCCACAACATGCTGCCAAATCACAGAGTTTACAAACACACACAGAAACACCAAAACAAATTTCTTAGTAGCTATTTCTTACAATAGAAATTAAAGCATTTTTATGGAAATTTGGGGGGGGGGTGTTAAGTTAGTGGTCTTGCTTTGCAGAATGTTATGCTGCGAGTGTAGGCACTGCTGTTGCTGATCAACACTAGCACTGACAGATGCTTCAGAGGAAAGCACAGGAAACCTAGGAGTGGCAATTAAAAATTAATTTAAATTAGAGGAAGTTTCCTCTTAACCTTCATTAGCTTGTGATATGACCTCAATCTGAAGGACATTTTTTCCTTCAGTTATCATCACAAATATTCATTATACTTATAAATTGCTACACCTGTCTTAAATCCTGTTACCCTGTGGTGGTGAGTTCCCTAGGCCTTATAAAAAGAATTTATTTATTTCTGTCACTTTTAAATTTTCTGCTTTTAAATTTCCTATTTAAATGAGCAGAAGGGAGATAACCATGTTCAATTTATTTTCTGTATATCCATTTGTAAAACAACCCCCATTTAAAACAGTTCCGATCTTTTCAACCTCCCTTTGTATAGAATTAATTTGCCTCTACCTTTTTATTTAATACTAATTAAATTCCCCTGTGTAATGCTGAGGATCAATGGCCTTGTCTACATCTGACCTGCATTACAGATAGCTCTGGACCACAGTCAGTCTTCCAAACTATCTCTATACCAGTTGCATTGTGTAGGCAGAAGTATTCGCCCATTTAATCTCCTTCAGCATGCAGAAGTTGGAAGAGACAACTATGAAAGCTTTTTGTCTCCTCTACCTGCCAGCTGGGTTTTGCAGTGGATATAGCCCTCATTGATGGGCTTGGGTGTTTCAGGGGCAGGAGTCCAAGAGGGGCTTCCAGTCCAGCTTCTCAGGATATTTCTAGAAGTATTTCCAAAGCTCGTAGGAGGAGATGGGAGGCAATAGTGCTGATAGGAGAAAGGCTGGAAGCGGGCATCTGCAGCAGTGATGCTTCCTCCAGGGTAACTGCACTCGTGATAGCTGGTGAGCAGTAGCTTGCTGTGCCACACGGCAGCTGACCGGCAGGGAGTGGTTCCCAGGAGAGCTTATTCCCAGATGAAATGTGACGGTGGATGACATGGTGCTGTTCCCTGTTTCATATATGTGCAGAAGAAAAGCAGAAGTAATGGAGTGAAAGGAGGAAGTCTTTAATACATGCGTCCCTGTGACAGGTGATGCCAGGGCCTTCCCGGGACAGGTGGTATGCAGTCTAGCCTACGCAAGTTGGCAAGTATCACTTCACAGGCCAATGGCTTGGTTGGAGGGTACTGAAACAGTCGCAGACCTCCTGGACCTGCCTTAGGACTTGTTTGTAAGTGTGGCAACATCAACAACACTCAAAAGCACAAGATGTATCCAAAGCTCCAGCTTAGAGCAGTAGCACCTGAGCTGCCTCAGAGCAGTCATCGAGAGCATTTCTGAAGGCACAAGAGCTGGGTGGCTGGTGAATTTGATCTCAAGCTTTGCCTCATGCGTGCTCTTATGCTGCATTGTAAGTACAACTGGTGTGGGTTTGGGAATGTTATATTTTACATAAGACAGAGATCCTAGTAATTTTTGTTACAGAAAAATCCCATGATGCTTTCACTGAAATTCTAACCAACTTCCAAAACAAGTAAATATGCCAATGACCACAAGTTCTTTTGCACTGGGGGTAGCTCGTTTCCATGTGCCCAAATGGCAGGAAAAAACATTTCATTGTCCAAAGCATTTGGCATAGGATTTTCTTTGTAGTGATTTTTCCCAAACTTTACAAAGACATAAACTAAAACTGTTGCTATAAAGTTCTAAAACTAAATTAACTACTAATATTATTGCAGCAACCCAAGGGAAACTGTCTCATTAGTGCTAGTGGAACTGCAGTAACAACTGTGTACCTTTATATCTATTCAGCTGAGAAGTAAATATCCAATATCAATAAGACAATTTTATTAGCTAACTATATTGTGTTATCGCTATTTCAGCCTATACGTATTTCTTCAGTATCAGAAAAGAAGCTGGAATGGTACTAAGCATTAAAATAATTAATGCCTGGGGCTACTTATATAATAACGGCACTAACTGTATTTATATTGTTGGTTGCTTGGTGCTACTTACCTGCTAAGCATGTTGCTGAACGTTATTAATTAATAGTATTTCTGTTCAGAGGTCAGATCACCTTATGTGGATCTCAGGTAATAAAATCGATAAAACCTTATTATTTAGCTGTTGGATTTAACTATCAGATGGAATCTCTAAAGAGTTATAATCCACTCTCTGCTTTTTACTTTTATTTACCTGTTTCAACTACTCTGTAGTAGTATGGTGTTTTTAAAGGGTTTAAAACTGGTTAAAACCCAACTGCTAATTTTGATATACATATACAAGTGATCTCATTGCCCAGTTTCCTTTTCTGTCACTGTGTACATAAATACACAGCTATTTCTTTCCTCTTCCAGCTTTCATGACTCCATATTCTGGTCCCCTCAGAGATGTGCTCTGACTTCTAGATACCTTAAAAACTCGTGTCCTTGCTCAGAAGAACATTATTTCCCTGTTGTTCTCTACATTAATTCATTTACTGCAGTTTCTTTATGCCACCGAGTAATCAAAACCAGAAACCCCAGTGCTAATCTCACTCTCTGCGTTCCATTTGAACTTTTAGGAGAAACAGGATTTTTATAAGTAGATTGGCTTTTCTGTGAGCATATCAGTGTGAAATGTATATTGAAAGAAATCTTAGGTATGAAGAAATTGCCGTGTGATAATTGTTTTCCTGAAGGTTATTACACACCTGGAGACAGAACAAAACTTTGACCTAGATAATATAATCCCACACATGAACACACACACAAAAAAAGAAACCATTAAAATAATGATGTTAAGATGGCAGAAACATACTCCAAAAAATCCGAACACATTAAAATTCAGGTTTGTTGTACAATTTCAGTTTGAGTCTTTTGTTCATACAGACTCCAATATTGTCTTTCTGTTACATGGGTACGAGTATTTTTCACTTAGACTCTTATATCACTGAGTATGGAGGCCAGGCCTTTGTGTACTCTGGCATGAGTCAAGGCTCTGTAGAAGATCCGATTTGTGGCTGTGGGATGGTTTTGCTTCTTTTGCAATGTACTTAATGCAAGGAATTGCAGGAAAAAAGGCAAAGTGGGGCAGTTTGATCCTTGATTTATCTTGCTGTAGTTGAATGTAGCCCTGAAGAACTGCATTCTTATGCTGCAGTTTGGTGGTGTTCATTGTTTGGGTGGTTAAGTTCAAGGCTCTGGAATCCATCTTAAATTTTCAGTTTTAATAATAACATTTTAATATAAATTTCTGTATGTTCACTGAAAATTAAAAAATAAAGAAAAAATAAATGAAATATTTCTATCCACAAGGTTCATCTGCAGCTTTGCAAGCAGTAGCTTCAATAACAGACTCTTCTCATGTGAGCAACGGATCGGTTGTGGCTGTAGATTGTGGGCTACTCTATAGGGTCTACTGTTAGCGTCTGCATAGTCTATAGCACTCATGTGCTCCCAGAAGCCAAGGAATGGTGAAATTCAAGTATCTATGATTCCATTATCTTGGAAACAAGTATTTACAAAGTCTGATTTTGTCACTTGTCCCTCTGTTGTCCCACGCCCAAGGGACAGTGTGTGGGCGGTACAGTTATGCTATGTTGTGATAAGAAGACGCACATTGCTGTCTCGGAAGATGTCAGATTTGCGCGTGCTCAGCAAGGACAGAATCTGTGGAAATTTTACCTGTCCAGGACAACAACCATGTACAAAGCACAGATTTTGAAAAGTTTAATGATATTTTTCTGAGGCTAGAAAAGGCCCTATTTGACTTAAAGACATTCTCTTCACAGTTTTGTATTCTATTCCTAAAGAGATATTTTATTAGAGCATTTCAACGTCAAGATATACTGAATTTTTTATCATTGTCCCAAATATTTTTCTCTGACCTTATTCTAGGAAATAGCTGGACCATTTTGACTTCTGTTTTCTATCAGAAGTTCCAGGCAAGCAGAACGATGGTTATCACAGGAGTTGTCTAGCAGCCTGGTGACAGGCAGTAACTGTGACCGGCGCTGCCTACAGTGTAAGGGTACTGCTCCCAACCCACTACGAAAGAGCTCCATGGACAACTCATCATCCAGTCTGATGTCCCCCTCAGGGATGTTTTCCTGTTTGCCTGCAACACTGCCAGGAGAACCACCTAGGTCTGGGCCCACATTTTAATTATCACAATTGCCACAGAATCGTGGGCTAGTTGCTTTAGAATACAGCCGCCATCTGTTTGAGGGTGAATGTGGTCCTGGTAGGATGGACATAACCCTTTGTATGACAGCTTCCCTGGACAGAGTTTCTATTTTCTCTTGCTTGATCAGAGAGTGGTGCCACAGGAATTGGTTGGCTCTGTTCAGATCGACCTGACCCAGCTGTAAGCAGGAGGAACCATCCCTGCTTTCATTCATGTAAGACCTCTGCTCCAGAATATCATTGTCTGAAAATCCCATTTTATTACTGACCGTTTTCTGCACTGCAGTTTCTTTTTCCTATGCTGATCATTTTCTTTGCAATACCAATTATTTCTTCTTTCTCTCTAGATCCTAAATTGAAGTGAGTCACACATAAGGCCTTAAGTATATTTGAGGAAATCCTTCTGAATTTAGTTTAAAGAGGCAAGCAAGGTAGATTTTTGTCTATAGGAAATTGTATTATGGAGATGTTAGCATCAGATACCATGGCAGGATTTTATTTATTTTCTGGCTTCTTGTATGTTACTTCATCAAAGAAGTTTAAAACTACTGAGTTACAAATATTTAAATTATTTTTTTTTCCAGCATAGTTTTGCATTAAAAAAATTACAGCAAAAACTGAAGTTGTGTTTCTAGCTGAGGTTATTTAGGATTTTAAAGATAATGATGCTATGCGGTAACTTTAAATTTCATATATCCTACAGAAAGATAGCACAGACTCAGCCACTGCCTTACTAAGGTTTCTTTTTTTCACTTGGGTTTGGGTTTTTATTTGTTTTAGAGCAGGTCTCTGCTAACTTGGTATTTCTGCAGGAAACAGGAAAAAATTATGTCAGTGTTAAAAAGATAATACTGTGAAAAGATCCGCTGAATCATGAAATCAGACCTCATCTGTCTAAAGGTTGAAGAGTGAGACCTGCAAAGCATTGCATGCCTTTAGATCCACAAAGTCAGATGCATTTATATTTGGGTGCCTGCTCTGTTCAGACTCCAGTCTGGCTGCTCTTCAGTCAGGTCTGCTCCTGGAGCTGTGTAACGGCATCACAGGGGCAGAGAACCCAGCTTAATACACCAGAACTTTGGTCTGGAAATGTTTATGATTTTCTCTGTATTTTACATGCTACACTAAATTCAAGTGCCTGTACAGTTTCAGAAGCCCTTCAAGAGATGATTCTATTATAATACCGTTGTCATAGTTTCACTGGTCACCTGCCATTCTCAAAATTTCCACTGTCTTTTGACTGTTGCTTCGTTATGTCAGTCTGATACTGAAAAGAAGTGAAATACCATATTTGTACTATACTTTCAAAGCATCCACCAGGGATTGCTAGTTTTAAGCATTCTGTGACACTGTGTGCTGATGCCTGAGCACCACAAATAAAACATTTTAATAGTTAAGGATTCTGGATGAACTAAAATTTGCCACAGAGGCATTGCTATCAGTTGTATCATTCAGTGGTTTCAGATATTGATGTGCAAGTGTTTATTAAACACGCTGGATACCCTTGTTCAAATTTACAATTTTTATATCCAGCACACACACAATATTTTTTTTATTTCCACCAAGCATTCTAGTATAGCTGCAGTAAATATGTAATAGTGTCAATAAAAGTTTTATATGCAAGTCAGTATTTCACTGTAAATGATAAAATGTGAATCATATTATATTTTAGAGATATTTTCAAATTTAACACAATTGCCATAATAGGCTAGGGAAAGGATGAAGATAGAAAGTCAAAGAAACGTGAACAAGTGTAAAACTTGGTGGAAACATTTCCACAGTAATGATTTTATCTACCATTTTCTGCTTCAAATTAGGAGAATGAAAAATACAGACCAGAATCTGTCTTTTTGAAGTGTCTGTTCATAAACATTGAAGGTTTTCATCTATTTTAATGACAGAATCAGCACAGTGTGTTTCTTGCTGTTTGGAAGGTCTGTTATAAAGAACATCACTGTGGTCACCTCTGTTTTCATCATTTGCTTTTAATTTTCATCTGGACAAGCAGATTCCAGTGTAATAATTTAGACAATATACAGTAACTAGGGCTGAGCAAATGTTACCATGCAGTCAGCAGATGTCTACTGACACTAGAGAAAATAATTGAACACCTAATTTAGAAGTTACATTTTGCTGCTTGCACAATGGGTATAAGCAGTTTATAAGTTTTTATGAAATTAAATATGCCAAAAAGTACTTTTTAAAATATTGCAGTCCAGCACTTAGAAACTCACACTTTCTGAGAGAATGATTCTATGATTCTATGAATGTTTGTTTCTGGCATTGTATTTCAGAGGTCAATTTTCAAATATTGACATAGCATAAAAAATTACTCATTTCCCCAAATTTTCCACGCCATAAAATTTCTGCTCTGTGATTGGAAAGAATAGCTTTCAAGAGCAGTGCCACAAATCACTAAAATTTCATAATTATTATTTTAACTCAACATTATAATTCATATAGGTACTCCTGACAGCTAGCTCCTATACTGGGAAAAGCAAAGAAAAAGCTGATGTGACCACACAAATGACGCATATTTATGTATCCGCTTGTTCCAATAAATCCTGAATGTTGTATTGTAAGACACTAAACATAAAACAGGTATTTTGTTAATTGTGTCTACAATAATCATCAAAGTCTTGGTGTGGGCAGAGGTTTACACAGTTACAGCTTTAAACACCTGGCCCTTGTAAATCATAGCTTTCTTAATCCCTCCTGTGCTTAATCCCCACCATTTTGTACACAGTCGACCAGTAAAAATGCAGCATATGTGAAAATGTTTAGCCTAGCAAGGATGCTCCCCTTATAGGAAAACAGGTTCTACCCTGTTAAATAAATATTAATAAGAAGCAAAAGAGCAAAAACAAATGAAAACCTTCGCTTTTTGATGGAGAACACTGGCAAGGCTATACTTCTGGAAAGAGGGAAATTTGCTTCATATCTCCTCTGAACATGAAGACCACATCCTGATGGGGAGTATTTGCACTCTGCATTTAAATTAAACAAATATTATCCCTTATGAATCTCATCCAGAAAAAATATCAGCAGCCAAATCTATGACGAATCTCATTCTCAAATTCTGAATAGTTATGGAGTGACAAATTTATGATCTTTAGGCAAATTTACTTTTCATCCAGCTCCATTCAGAACAAATGTTGTTAAGCTTAAATCCTGTCTTTTTCATATTTTGGTCTCTGATTATGGATTTTGTATTCTTATAGCATCATTCCAATGTTCAGTGACAAAATTAATTCTCCTGGTAAGTTTTCAATTTAGAATACTAATGTCCACATTATTAATTGTAATTAGCATTATCTGATCCATAATCCATGTTTGGCTGAAACTCAAGGTTCTAAAGAACTAATCCCAAAGCGTATCACTGTGTCAAAAACCTGGGAAAGAGGATGAATGGAAAAAATTGGAATTACAACTACTGCATCTGAAACCCTTCCGAGAATCTTTTACAAAATTGTATTTTACAAAGCTGTCTTCTGCGACTGAGGGTGGCTCTTTAAATCACAGTGAGAGATAGTGTAGTCTAGTAGTTCACAGCGAGTCAGGAGTCCTGGACTCTGTCCCATGCATTGCCAGTGATTTAATGTGTCACTATGAGAAATTGCATCTTTCTGCCCTTCAACATCCCCGTCTACAAAAATAAGCATAATACTATTTTCCTGCTGTATTTGAAATTTAAAAACAATGGTGTATTCTAAAGAAAAGACATTATAAAGCTGCTGCTTTTCCCATTAAATAGAATGGGAAAATTTTCCATTTTTTCAGCTGAGCATGGCTGCCACCCTATACGAGCAAAACAAGTTATTAAAGGGAATATTTGAAGAGAATTTTAATGGGAGCAAAGGACATGGCTGCCATGTGTGACTTTGAAAGTATCCATATTTTTGCATTCCAGAAGTTCTTATGATAATCATTGCTTCTGTAGGTAAAGCATCCATGCTTTTAGAAATCTAAGTAGCCAATACATACAGTTTTGCCAGGTCTAAATGTCATGAGTTCATTTCTGATGAATTTCAGTGCAAACAAATCTCCTTTCCGTTGATTTTCATGCGAGTTGGTTCAGGTCCAAGGGATTCAGTACAAGCTGTAGCTACCAATCTCAAAGCAACTTTAATGATGCCACCCGTAATAACAACTCCACATTCAAACCCAGGTACAGTTATTTTTTCAGATTTAATCAGTTAATCTGTTGGTTTTAGTATCATTAATCAAAAGCACAGTTTAGGCTACCATATCTAAATACTTCTTAACATGATGCTATTATATTTTGTAGATATGTTGAAGTAATCTGTAAACACATATCAGTAGCCATGTGGAAAAAGAAGGGTGAGCACAGGAACCAGATTTAGCACTTCGTATGGAAAGTATTCTGCAAAGCTGCTGGAGAAATTAGTTATTCAACTACACATTCGAAAAATATGTTTTGCTTTGAGCAAGTAATTTAAAGAACAAACATAAAATACCTCAGTAGTAAGGATGATGCTGTAGAGAACTATGATTTACCTGAAGTCAGCACATAAACTCTTGAATATAAGGATCCTTGCAAGTCAATAAATGCTGAGTTGTAACTAGAGGCAAATTCATCCTTAATTGAATAGAAACATAACTGCATGTCCTGGAAATCTCAGAAAAGCAAAAATGTTCAACAGTATGGCTCAGAAGCTAAAATGCCATCCATCCCATTTTTTATCATTTTCTCCATCTGCTTCCATCCCAACCTGCTGATAAGAATATAGAATTGTTTTCTGGTTTGCTGTTTATAGTAGCTCTTTTCATTATATACCTCAGATAAAAACTTTTATGACATCCTTCCTGTGTTTCTTTATTGTGTTTGTTTAGAAGTTTTCCAGAATAAATAATCTGCTATTACTGTGGGGCTTTAGCAAAGAGTATGTTTTGCCACTACTTGACCTGTTGCTACTATAGCTTCATTATTCTTATTAGTTTGTCCTGTCACAGAGGATAAAAGACAGACTTTGTCTGTAGTTACCAAACAAACAAGTGTTAGCTGATCTCTGCCCAGAATTTACAATCTAAGAAACCTCTTGACAACTCCAATGCAGTGAACAGAATAAAATCAGCTTTCAAAACAGGTTGAGGGGAAGCCTGGCTAGCTCTTAAACGTCTTATTCTGCATCAGGAGTAGCAGGATAAATTTAGTTTCGATGCAGCTTTGTGCTGCTAAGCTTATGGCTGACTGTTTCTGGGACCTACGTTATCTCATTCACATTGATAGTGTAAATGTGTCTGCAATTCTTGGGGCTTACACACCACAGACTGGAGGCAATATTTAGTCCCTTTTGCTCAGTAGAAGTTCTGCATGTACACTTCAGTTCACAGTGAGAAAAAACAGGGGGCTTGGATGGACCTGAGAAGAGAATTTAAATGAGAGAATTTAAATCGGCCAGTTTGCTTGTCTCAATTATACATTTTTGCTCTTACACTTAATTTTACATTTTACACTTTTTTTTTTTTTTTTTTTTTTTTACATTCTGCTCTTTTCTTAAGCATCAGAACAGCTGTGTTTAATGAGCTGGAACAGAAATAGGTCAATAAAATGTTACCTGCGTGATTAGGGAGAACTTACTGGGTATCTGAGTGTGATTAAGAGCCCAATAGCTTAGATTTGAATGTGATGGCAGGTACCATTAAGGATTAAGGGAATTTTTTTTTTTTAAAAACAGAAAAGCAAATTTCTCTTTAATATGCAACAAATGTCAATGAAAAGTATTTAGATTAAAAAGGTCTAGACAGTAAAAGCAGGCAGTCAACAACACATAAGTATTCTCAGAAGGTGTGTGCCTCCTGAGTAAGCTGTGTGTTGAAACATGTCTTGGAACCAGAATCAAAGGCTGAAGCTGAAATGGACAAGAGGAGGAATAAATACGGAGGCTAAATTTATTTCACCTGGGGTTTTTTTGTGCATTTTACTTTTTCGTACACTTGCATTGTCTGTCTTGTGTCTGTTTCTGTGCAGTTCTTTAAGCATATTTTTTTCATACTTTAGGCGAATCATAATCCAAGTATCCAGACTACTTAAGACATTGTAGATGCCACCAATATCTTCTGGCCTAACAGAATCATAGAATGGTTGAGGTTGGAAGGGACCTCTGAACTCCGCCATCTCATGGTTACTGCAGCCAAGGCTGCCTTTGACCTTCACATCCCCAACAAGTCCCCTGTTAGTATGATGTCCAGTGGACCACTTCTCCTCTTTGGCTCTACTATTCACTTAGGTGAGAAAGTTGTCGATGCACTCCAGGAAATTCTGCTGTGTTGCCCCTCCAGCAGATATTGTGGTGGTTGAAGTACCCCATGAGGGCCAGAGTCTGCAAATGTAAGGCTGCTCCTATCTTTCTGTAGAGAACCTCATCTACTTGTTCTTCCTGGTCAGGCAGCCTATAGCAGACACCAACTACAATGTCACCCTTACCTGTCTTCTCTTTAATCCTCACCCATAAGCTGTCAGTTGGCTCCTCATCCATCCCCAGGCAGAGTTCCAACATTCCAGCTGTTCTCTCACATAAAGGGCAACTCTACCTCCAAGTCTTCCCAGCCTGTCCTTCCTAAGGAGCCTTACAGAGCCTTCCTTCCCTGACTAGAAAATCGCCGGTTGTCAGTCCAGTCATTAGTGCTCTAACGTCATTACTTTGGTGGAAGAATGGCATACAGACTAATAATATATTATTTGTCTTATGTCTGCTTCAAAAAAATAGTGACAGTCACACCTTGCTGGGCTGAGACGCCCAGCTACACCATCATCGAGAACAAATTTTGTGGAAAATCACAACACTTCTTAAGTTTTCTGATTCATTTCCAATGCTAATTCAGGGTGAATCAACCCAAATTATTAGAGATAGCATGTAAATAATTTTTATTTAAAAAGAGGGAGCACATTTGTGGGAAGATGTATGAGAATGGAACTGGGGGTCTGGAAGAAGTATCTCTTAATGGTGACTGATTGGAAACTGCAGAGAGAAAAGAGGGGACCAGGGGGAGCAATAAAAGAAGAAAGGTAACTCTTCTGGAAACTGGAATTCCTGGAGACAAGTTGTCCACATTCTTACATCCCATAACCATTCACATTACCAATTATCCTTAGAATCATATAATCATAAAATGGTTTGAGTTGGAAGGGACCATTAAAGATCATCTAGCGCAACCCCTTTGCCATGGGCAGGGACATCTTTCACTTGATCAGGTTGCTCAAAGTCCTCCTTCATTTCTGCTGAAGACTGCAATTCCATTGGAGTTTTTAATGTAATTGTTAGTATATAGGTAATTATTCCTTCTTCTTCTGAATATAAAAGGGAAACTAAAGAATCCAGTAGTTCTATACACTTTGGTAGAGAACCTCAAATACTGGGACTTTTTCATCCTTTTCATATTTCTAGCTCATTTTTAACATTCCATCCTTGTGTATATACTAAGGTTCAGTATTCAGCTGCAGGCTAACCTAGTAAAAGATACTCTTATTCCAGAATAACACCCATGCATAGCGAGAACTATAGAAAAGCAAAACACAGCCTAGTTTAATCCCAGATTTCTTTCAAGTGGAAATAAATTCTGATGGGAAAAAGAAATGGGATTGAAATGAGAAAATCTAGACTTTTATTAAAACACTAAATTAGACAAGTTATATGTTTCATATTGACAAAAAAATGGAATTTTGACAGACCAGCATATATAACACTACAATTTCAGGCTCTGAGGACCACTAATGTGTGGGCTGGTATTTTTTGATATATCAGACATAAGAAGCTTATGTATTCTTGAGCTATTCACACTATAGTTCCTGAAAGATTTAACTTTAAGAAAAATGTACTTGGAGCTACTGGTCAAAGTTAACTTCAAGGTCTCTAATGACAGTAAGAGGAATTAATGACAGAATCTGTAACAATAGTAACAATGGGAAGAAAGAGTGAAAAAGGAGAGGAAACTTGAAGGAAAAAAGAAAAAAATATAGTATTTTGTATTTTTAATTTAAAACTGTTGCCTTACCTATCTTTTAATTCTTTAGTAGATTTTTTTTAGGGAACATTTATCTTTGCAGCCTTTTTATATGATAGTGATGGGGTGTTAATGTACTATAATTTGCTTCTGTACTGGAACATATGGCAACACTGTCTGGTTTTGTTATTTTGATAATTTTCATCTTGCATCAACTGCATACAAATGGAGTTACAAGGTATTTTCTCTGGCAAATGTGAAAAATAATCTGTAGATGTTGTTGGTCTAATGTATGCTTTGGAATGGACAACAGAAAGGAGACTATCCTAATCAAAAATTACACTTTGTTGTTTTCAAAGTCTGCTTATGCACATTTGTTTCATTTCTACCATTTATTTTATTAGGTTACATCTCTTTGAAAGGGAACATGAAATGCTAGAAGTAGAACCTTTAGCAGAGATTCCCATTTTCAGCCTCTAGATAACTCAAAGGTTATAAAAAATATCCATTAAGATTAAAAAAAAAAAAGTGATATGGAGGTAAAAATTGATTTGGGGAAAATATTAAGGGCATTTGTGTGCTATCCTTAATAGATCAAGGTCTTATTGTGGGGGAGAAGAGAGAAGGTTATACATTTTATTCTGCTCTTTTTTCTTTCTTCCAAACATTTTCTTCTACTTAATGTGATTTGCATTAGACATGAGTCTAAATAAAAGGTTGCAGACATACACTTTTAGATAGATTAAAAATTGAATTTTGTATTCATATTTGGCATCTCAAGACCATTCATATTGCAGTAATTGAATTAATTTTCCCTTTCTTTAATCCAGTATTTTATTCTCACAAGATCGAGTGCTGATGTCCTTGATTTTGTTTATTATTATATTTTTTCCTTTTATTGACACAGTCTTTAATTTTTTTAATAACATAAATGTTTATCAGTTTATCAAAAATTAAACAGATAAGTGGACAAGCCTACTTACGAGGCAAGAGCAATAGTTTCTCTTAAGGATTTATCTCCTTCTGACTATTAGATTAGCTAAAATAAGACAGAAAAACCCATCCATCAAGAGATCTTGTTTTCTAAGACAGTGGATAACAGACAATTACCATGGGTTAAACCCTGCTGCTTCCCCTGAGGTAGCCAAACTGGTGCAGGTTCTTTGGGAGAGAAGCAAACTGTGCTGCAGGGCAGAGGCTGCCCTGGTGCCCGTGCAGAGCCGAATCCCACCAGGGCTGGGCAGTGCGCGGGTGCAAAGACCACACCGGGCCAGAAAGCGATTACACGTCGGGGATGCCAATGCCGGTGTCCGTGCGCAGAAGTATCTTGACTGTGGCGAATTCCAGATGATGCATGTCTGTATTTCATCAGTCCTTCTGCCCTGCTAAATGTTCCTTCTCTTTCATTCCTGGGGAATTAGGCAGATTCCCTCAGGTTTGCCCAGTGACATGAAAGAAAGGCCGTGGTTTATTAGTGTAACCCTGACTTGCAGAAAACCCAACAACATCTGTACCAAAGTTCAATGCTCCGCATCACAATTTGAGCCCTTTATTGAGAGCTTCTCCTCATGGGGGACAAGTGTGATTACGCAGAATACCACAGTCATCAATGCAGCTACAGCAAAATTTCCAGTCTTTTAAAAAATTTTTAATGTTTTCTGTTAGAACAAAAATAAATAATCCTCTTGCTATTAATGGTTAAAATAAAGATCCTGAAAGGAGACAGCGAAACTTTCATAAGAATAATAGCTAAAGAAAACAGAGCCAAACACAAGCAGGGCTGAATATAAGTCCCATCATTCAAGGGCAGTTGGAGCTGTGAAATGGTGTTAATTGCTGTGTGGTTGCAGCGAATTACTTTTGCTACAGCAAAGAAGGTGCTGTTGTCTGTCATTTTTAGGTCAAAACAGCCTCCAGACTCCAGATTTTATTGTGTGAACAGGCAGGATCACGAATTGATTAACAATTTTTCAAGATTACCAGGACTAATACAATATCCTTCATTAATTTAATTGGCCATTTCAATATGTTTTTCCGCTCACTGTCCTAACTAACTGTGGATGAGGATGCTGATGATTGATTGCTAGGAATAGCTGGTGTCTCAGTTCAATTTATTAAATTATTTCAGAACTTTGGTGACACCTGAACGGCAGCAGTCTGACCTGCAAATTGAACAGCGGGGAGAGGTTAGCTCAGAGATACTATCTGACACCAATTGCTTTTAACAGCCATGTTCTGACGGGACATGAGGGTGACCTTGATGCTTGTAGGATTGCAGTCGCTCATGAGGTCACCATTTTTTTGAGGTAAGCAGATATTATCACACTTATCATAAGAGCACAGGATACTGGAAATCTGAGCAAATAATGGTTTAGTGTTGTAAGCTTCAGACTCTTTAGGACAATATAAAATTGACAGACCTGATACAGCCCTTACTTACCCTGTTTACAGTTGTTGTCCTAAAACAACTGAGTGGCATTAATTGCCTTTATTAAAGGAAGACAAGGAAACGCAAATATTCTCAGGAGAACCTTAGACTGACATCTAAATGAGTTTTAATTTCATAAAATCCTTGTTGTGCTAAATGAGTGAGTTACATGTTCATATCACAGGGGGGTTTGTCTTTTAAAGGAGCAGCCAGCACATGACCTTAAAACCATATTATACAACCCCTGTTCGCTCTCAGACTTGGCACAGATAACCAGACTCAGCTTCTGCAGACTCAGAAGGTTTAAACACAAACGTTGTCCCTTCTTTACGCTGTGTCATACAAATTGCGTGAGCATTTGTTCCTATTTTAACCTGCAGGAGATATCATTGACTTCCATCACTTCTAGAAAACCAAAAGGTGTCCTGTTTGTTACTGACCCAAACAATTTCAAAAAAAAAAAGTGGAAAAAATTTTTAAAAAGAAAGAAAAATAAAGGAAATAGAACTGGCAAAAGAGAAGAATTTGGCAAATAAAGGGTGGGAGAAGTAAGGTATGGAGGGAAATAAGCAATGTCCAAGCAAGATTTGCCCTGCACTTGTGCCAATGGTAGCAACTTATCTTCCTCCCCTCAGGGTCACATTGACGCTTTCTCTCACTCTTTTCCACCCATCTTTTGTCCTCCCCTTCTCCCTTTGCCTTTTCTCATCACCAACTCATTTTAAAATGGTAGAAGTAAAAAAAGAGATTAAAGGGAAAGAAGAGACAGTTGCAAAGCAGCACCACCTTCACTCCTTCCACTTAAATTCCTTTGCTGTTAAACAGCATGGATTTTCCTGCAGCACCAGCTGCATTGTGTAATTAGGACAGCAACTGCAAAGTGGAAAACTAATACATTTTTATCATTTCCCTGTGTACTAAAAGGCTGGCAGCGGCTGCCTCTGCCACAGGTGTTGCAAGTGCTCGGAGCCAACCCTTTTACAAACGTGGCAGTTGCACAACTGACTTTGTCAGTGGAGCAGAGAAAAATATGCACCTAAAATGCATGTAGCATTCAATTCTCCGCGTTTGTAAGACTTTTTATAAAAGATTGGAGGCTTATTTTCCCCCATGATACAGAAATAATCTTTTTCTATGAGAACAGACCAGTGAACCAGATGTGAACCAAGCCTGTGAAATGCAAGCACCTAATTACATATCAAAGAAGAAAATAGACACTAGTTTAAATCCACAAATCCTGACTGCAGCTCAGCACAAAAGGCAAACTTGGGAAATGAGCACACATATTCTGTAGGCATATAACATTTTCCTCAAAATAATTAAAGTTCACCAAGGCAAAACATAACTAGCTATTGATTAGTGCACACAGTGAATATATCATAAATTACAAACAAACTTAATTTAGCCTGTTCAGCTGCATTTGAAAGTTGTGTAGGATAATCCCAACATTACATTTTACCGCAGTACATAGCAGACATTACAGTTACAATATCAGGAGTGCTTATCGTGAGAGATGTAAAATCAGGTCCCTTCCAGCTCTGCTTGATGTTAAGATAATAATTATTGCTTCTACACTTCTCCAGTAAAGAAGTCCCAATAAAATTATTTTATCCTTTGAGTTCTGCCTGCAGATGGCCAGTAGAGTTTATTAAGTTTTATGAAGATTGAAAATGAATGAAAAGAAATATAACCCACTGAAGGTTGTTCTGTTCTGTGCTTATTTGCTCTTCCCTGGTTATGCTACAACTTTGCGTAGTTACAGACAATGGCAACAAAATAAGTCTTAAAAAACATGTTGCCACAGCCCAATTTCTCCATTTCTCCTGCTTGCAATTTCTGCAGTTTATTTGTCTGATATCCTCGGACTCCTTTCTACCGATTTAGGGACAGCTTTGGTTGAATAGTATTTTTTTATATTTTCTTTTAGGCCCTCATACATGTAGTTTTTGAAGTAACTGAGATTCTCATCAGTAAGGTCATGCTGCTGCCCTTCTCACTGAGCCTTCTGAACAGGGTGTGCTGATGTTGAGGTGACCCAGCCTAAACACTCAGTCTCACTTGTTCTCATGGGCCGGAAGGAGAAATCGTCAAAAAATTTCAATCAAGTATCACTAGGTCAGTCCGTAAAAGGCATGCCTTTGTATGCCTATATCTGATTACTTCTAAGCTGGCTTGCAGAGGAATTAGAAAGGTATAATAATAGACTTGGCCAAAGCTGGGTTGAAATGAGATACTGCAGTGTGAGATCTGTTCAGCCTCTGTGTTTGGTGTTCCTGTAGGGTCCCTGTAGGGTCTATTCTGTACTAACTTTGTGGTAGACCATATATCTTTTGGGATAAGTTGTAGAGGAAGCAGTTTGGAGGGCCTCTTTTTTGTTTAAGAACCTGTAGTGACCTTGATATTTAAGGAGCTAAAGAGACTGGAGAACAATAAAGAGCAGAAATTAAAAGACTAACAGAAAGAGGTGCTGAAATTGAAAATTTGTTTATTATGCTGCTGAGCTGGTACAGCTTCAGTTTGGAGACCTACCTTCAACCATTAAGTACAAACACAATTAAAAGTTATTAATTTAATTTAAATAATTAATTAATATAATACCTGTGTAGGAATCAAAACTGTACCAGATGGTACAAAGCAAGGGCACACATTGAGGAAAAGGTTACTTTCTGTTGGAATAACTCAAGTAGATTAGCTGCTGATTCCAATATTATGTATAGCAGTATCCTGAAAGTCAGATAGCTCATTTCTCTGGGCTGATGCTTATGATAAAGGCAGCCATATGGCTGCGTAACCTGCAAGTTCCCTGACTTATGCAAATAGGCTAATGTTGCACATGAATGAAAAAAGTGAGCAGGCACTTTCTTCTTCCATTAACTGTTGCAGATATGCTTTTTCCACGGTAGCCACAGCAGCCTTTTCATTGTCTTTATAACCTTATTCCCCTCAGAAGTTCTGGGAGTGGGAAAGACTTGGGTTTAGATACAGCAGCAGAATCCAGAGGGGCTGTGTTACCAGTGGAGGATGGATGGAAGGAGTCTCAAGAAGGAGGTAGGGAAAGGAATAAATTCTTTTGGTGAAAAACCTACTAGGTTTAGGAAGAATTAGGAACAGACTGCAGCTTGTCTCTGAAGGACATTTGGGTGTTCTTGGGAGAAGAGGCTTTCTTTGGGAAAAGAACCTGAAGGGGTTTGGAGGTGCTTAATGATAAACAAGACACACAAAGAACTGCAGCCTGCTCTTTATTTTTCTCCATCCCTCTGTCCCATCTCCATCCTATCCCTCTAACACAGTACCCTCTTAGTCCCCTCTCTAGAGTTTGGCTTACTACTCTATTCACCCTTAGGAAGGTTTTACACTGAGAAGAAAGACATGAGGGGAAAAGGGAGTGAAAAATACGTGTGTTAACACTTTTCATCACATTGCAGAGCATAAAAATAAAAAATAATGACTATGAAGATGAAAGTACAACTTTGCCTTTTTTCCTCTTCCTATAACATATTAGTTACATGCCAACATTACTGAACATTAAAACATGAAGAAAATATGGGTAGATCTTAACCGTCTTATTATTATCCCATACAGGTAAAACTCCTGAAGGAAAAGCGACCTAGAAACCTGATTATTTTGTCATTGTCACAAATCGGTTTATTAATTGGACACTACATTTGCAAAGTGCCCTTACAAATGCAAACAAAATGTGACTGGTAGATGAACAGAGGACCACACACCTGTTTCTCATGCACGGCTCCTTTCTGATGCTGTCACAGAACCATACTGAGAGAGAGTTTTGGCAGATGGCATTACAATTCAAATAAAGAAAAATAAGCTTCTGAATTCATACATATTTCCTTGTCATTCAAATGCCAAGGGATTTTTTAACATAATGTTTAAAGTATGGAGTGACTCAATTTGAGTGCCCTCATAAATATAACTAATGCATAATGATGAATAAGTTATCACAAGAATTTTCAGAAACCAGTTACGTGCAACTAAGGCAGATTTTTATCTATTGTGCAGCAAAACAAAAAGTAGTAAAAGATGGGACTTTTAAAGTTCTCACCCTAGACAAGTCAATGAAGCCACTGAGGAGACAAAACCAGATTCTAATCTAATTTCGCTAGTATAGATCAAGAATTGCTGCCTCAGAACCTGCAGTGTTAACCTGAATTTTCCACAGTGCAATATAATCTCCCTCATCAATTGTATTGGTTTATCTATTTCATCAAAGACTATTTAAACAACTGATGTATTTGCATTACATATATACAGCTACTGTTCAGAACTGTGAAAACATTATTAAAAAGCACGGTAGTCATAGAAACAGATCATGTAGGAAGTACCTTGAGGAGGATTCTTCTATTTGACTGCATACAACTTCATTGGCCACTTGGAAATAGAATGTAGGAATGTAAGAAGTCTTGTACTTGATCAGAGCACTGGTTTATTTAATCTGCTCTGAGATTTCCATCCAAGGACAGTATCTGATGTTTGTGAACCAGTTGCAGCTCATCACAAATAACTAATGTACCTATGCAATCTCACACTCCGGGAAGGACAGCTTTTTATTTGTGGACCACCCACAGATAATCAGTTCATTGTAAGCATACAAAGTAGTTCTTGGCTGTTTTTTTTTTTTTTTTCATTATCACTATAGATGCTACTTTTTCCCATCTCTTTTTATAATGTGTCTATCCATTTGCCTCACTGACCTGTCACATAAAATCAAGTAATTGCCATTTGGTGTAATAACAAGGCAGAAGAACAAAATCCAGAAAGCATTATGCTGTGTGCTTTAATTTGAAACATTGACTTGAGACTTTCAAGGCCCAGTGAGACAAATGAAGTAACGAAAAAATGTTTTCTAATGTTGATTGAAATTTTAATTAAACTTTAATGTTGTTATTTTAAAAAATTATCAGAAACAAGGTAAAATATCCTGTTTTACCAGGAAAGACTGTTAGGGGAGATGAAGAAAAGGGTTTGTCCTCTGTGTGGAGGAACAGAGTGGATGCACAGAGCTCTCCTGCGGGGTGGACAGCTGGCTGGTGGAGAGTCAAGATCAGAGGAGAGGCTGTTAGGGGAGACTTGGTGGTGGGTTGTTGTTACAGACCCTCTGATCAGGGTAAGGAAGTGGATGGAGCCTTCTTTGAACAACTCAAGGAAGTCTGTATTCAAAGATTCTGGTTTTCATGGGGGACTTTAACTTCCCTGAACATCTTCTACATGGTCAGCAAGGCAGGAGACAAGCAGGCAACAAGATTTCTGGTGGGTTTGGGGGATAACTTCTTGATATGAGTACCAGATGGACCCACCCTGAAGGGTGATGAGCAGCTGGACCTGCTATGAACTAACAGCAAGAACCAGTGGGAGATGTGATAATTGATAGCAGCTTTGGTTACAGTGACCATGAAAAAGTGAAGTTCAAGATGCTGCGGGAGAGGAGCTCAGGACACTGGCAGGTAACAGGCCCTGACAATGTCCCTGACAACATCATGAAACGAGTCCTCTGAGAACGCGTTTCTGGGCACCCAAAGGAGAGAGTGGTGACTGGGAACTGCCAACGTAGATTTACCCAGTGCAAATCATGCCTGACCAACCTGATTGCTATGCAAAAACGACTGGATTTGTGGATGGAGCAAAAGTGGTGGATGTCATTTACCTTGACTTCCGTAAGATTATTTGCACTGTCTCCCACAATATTTGCGTGTGCACTTAGGGTGTTAAAAATCTGGATTGATGAATGGTGGGGTGGTGGGGCTCAGAGGGTAGTGGTTAATATTATACCTGAATGCCTAAGCAAGAGGAGTATTGCACGGGTTTCTAGCAAAGTCTGTCCTCTTTTGACATCTTTATGTACAGTCTGAAGGAGGCAACAAAGTCAACTTTGCAGGCGAACCCAGGGGTGCCAGTCAACATGGTCAAGGGCAGGGCTGCCATTGAGGGACCTAGCCAGGCTGGAGGAACAGGCCAGCAGAAACCTTTTGAAATTCAACAAGGACAAGTGCAAATTTCTGCACCCAGGCAGGAAGAAAATCTTGCAACAGTACAGGTTGGGAACTGACTCATTAGACCACATCTTTAATACTACATCCAGTTTTGGGACCACCAATACAAGATAAACGGGACTGATACACAGGACCAACTTCAGCAAGATGGTCAAGGGCAGGAGCACTTGCCCTGTGAGGACAGGCTGAGGGTAATCCTGTTTCCACTTTAGTAAAGTTTGGCACTGAAAAGAGCATGAAAATGTGTCATTTGGGTTTGTTACCGAATAACAGGCTTTTTTTCTTTGTTGTACCAGAGGTTAAGAAAGAGGTGAAGACTAGCTAAAGTGTGCTGAAGCCTACACATGAATTTGAGATACTAGTAACAGAATACCTAGCTGCCTCCCCTGAGGTCTAGCCCACACTATTAGTAGCTGCATACTTTTATGGGGCTTTTCAGGTCAGGAGCCAAACTGCAGGGTTTAGGTTATATAATAACAGTAAAGTTAATAAATCCTTAAATTCACAGGGCATGTTGTTAAACATTTAACAGCAAAGGAAATAATATAAATAAATGAAGAGTCTGAAAAGCAAATAAAAGAAGAAAAGCCTAACTTCATGAGATCAGACAGTTACTAGGTAGGAAACACCGGTTTGTAACAAGGCTGAATTGATACAGTCAGTAATGAGGTACAAGCACCGAAGGATTTGAACATCCAAAAGATCAAAAAGAATGTTTCTTTTCCGTCTGTTTTCTTCAAAGTCTAAAGAATATAGCATAAAAAAAAAAAAGCTGTATTAATAAGATCAGTTTCAAAGGCAGAATCTTCAACATTGGAGCTCTACGCAGCGTGCAGCAAATCTGCTGAACTTTGGGAATACAAATTGATAATGTGGTGCGCAGCTGATGTACTTGGGGCTCCTTTCCTGCTGGTAAAACAAGCATGGCTGCAACAGTAGCTTCTACGTGCATGTCTGAACTTCGAACCAGCCGGCAATGCCGCCGCAGCACCTCGGCATGCGTGTGAGCATCTGCCAGGGCATGTGCTGGGCTTCTCCGGCAGGCTCATGTTCTACACAGATTCATGATGAAGTGGCTTCAGTCCCAGCAGAGCCCACGTTAGCTAGTTCAAAGCTAGGAGCTGTGAGGGCAAGGGTTTCAGTCACTCTGCTCAGATGTACCCTTTGTTACAGTAAAAATGAAATAATGTGTAATTAAAAAAGAATTAAGAAAATTATTCCAAACTATTCTTGGAAGGTAAGGAACATAACTTCTTAATTATTCCATGGAAACCTGATGCATTTATATCCAGTCTCATGGGCAAGAACTTGTAGCTGAAGTTTTCATAATAAATGTTTTTCAGTGACTATTTCTGCTTTCCTTAATTCTGTTATGTCTAAATACGCTGAAAATAGGATTTTGTAGTTTGTTTGGAATCCTCTAATAGAAACTCTAAGCTTTTTCTCTTGAAAAGGTCCATGGAGAATACTCAGACCAGCTTCAGCTATTGCCCAGTAAACCACTGAGAACTGAGTTCTTTATTAAGGCTTTATAGAGGAAACCATCTCAGGCACTGCCTACAATAACCTAACTTAATTTTTAACATATAAGATACTATTTCCCCTAACTTCTTTTTAATTGCAGTTTTTCATTTTTATTTGAATTAATAGCTGACAAGCCCTTTATGAACTCTTTTTTGATAGTTAAAACTCACTGTATTAATGCAAATCTCAATTAGACGTTCCACAGTTCTGCATGTCAGAGGGATCGAGTACACCTAAAGTGAAAAATACCCCTACTGTTGGCAATATTTCACTTGGTAACAATGCTGGGAGAAAATATTATTGAATTGATAGTAATATTTAATAATCTACGTCCTGCACAATTAAGGATGTTGCATGTCACTATAAGCTGCACAGAAGGAAGATGCGTTTATCAGGTGTGAATGTTACTTAGACATTTGTTTCCATTGTGCAAGAAGAAATTATGCATAATGTCATTTTATTCATGAGAATAAATTACACATGAATGGTTTGTGATTACAGACAGAACATAAACAGTCATGACTTTTGTGAAATTTGCTGCTTTGAGAATGGCAGTTAGAGAACATGAGTTTAATTAAAATTGAGCTTACATAGGTCTTTTCTAACCTAAATGATTCTATGATTCTATGGCTTGGCTTGGAGTTGGTACGTTCCCATGTTTTTCCAGGTCTTCCATGATAGGAAGAGTGAATTTGTTTTTGCTGTGGAGCTGGGGTTGTCCATCCTGCCTTTGTTGTTATTTTCACTGAGACAGTGAACAATTCAACTTCTAATTTTTTATCTAATTTATTTTCTCCTGCAGCTTTTGATTTGCCCACTAGCATAGAGAAGTCCATGCTAGTAATTGTGTTTTCCAGTTTAGGCCATGATGTTTGAAACATGACTAAGTGGAAGAATCTGTTGCCGCAGTACAAAGGATTTTATCGTAGCATATACCAGTCGATTTTTTTGTTGTTGTTTTTTGGAGCTCCCAGATGTTGTGCAGAGAGGTGACCTAGTAGAAGGGATGTGGACAGTAGGTCAAACACTGACTTTCAATGAGCAATGTTATCCTCTCTTTTCTTATGGCAACCTGTAACAGAAGGTTTCAGGAGCAGCAGTGCAGCTACTTTTATGTTTCATGTATCGGCTGGGCGATGTGGACACGCGCATTCAAACTGGACATCTCCAGCCCTCTGCTCCCGAGGGAGCAGCACGGCATGCCATGAGCAGCACCCACTCCTTGGTAACCTGTGGGCTGTGCCTTAGGGTATTGCAGGCAATGCTTTCTGTGTCAGCTATGTAGTCAGGACCACTGGTTTAGACTTGCAGATAAATAATCTGCAAAGACTTTATCTCTTAAAGAAACTGGAACAGTGTGCAAATGCATTGAACTGTGGAGCTGCACAGTATTTTATAACTTTGAACCCGGCTCATTTGATACCCTCTGTAGTAGGTAACTGTCTTGAAAAGGCAAAACCGACTTTGAAACAGGGAGAAAGAAAAGAAAAGAGAGAAAGCAAGAGATAAAACAAACACAGGCTGTTGAGTGGAAAGATGCAATATTTTTCTGAAAAGTCTCGTACGTAGGTTGGAAAAGGATTTGTGACCTGTGCCTGGGAGGTGAACCAAAGGCAGGTGGACCAAACTCATGCTGAATCCACAGATTCCACATCCTTATTGACAGCATTTTCAAAACCAGCAGGCATTATGTTTTTCTCTCTCATACTAAACTCTTTTGTACTATACAAATATTGTGATTGCAGCCGATTCAAGAAATATGCTCTCATCTTTCTTCCCACCCTGTCAGCAGGGTAGTGACACAGTGCTGGCTGTTGTTCTGAAACCTTGGGAGGTTTTTATGACTCTCTTTAACACAGTTAGCACTCAATAAACTTCAGAAAAATTAATCTTTGGGTTTGGCAATATGCTTTTTCATCTCAGCACATTGGGATCCAAAATGTACTCCTTCCTCCATCCCCAGAGAAGGTTAAGTGGCACCATCAAAAATCATTCTAAAACACAACAGCTTTCAGAAGGCAGAATAAGAGCATCTGGACTGTTAGCATAAGCAGCCTGTGATGTGAAGGCACTATCACTGATTATTAAAGTGACCTGCTTGAATTTACCTTAGTCTTTCTTTTTTTCCTTTTTCCTTTCCTTCTTCCTTTCCTTCTTTCTTTGAAAATACAAGAATCTTTGTTACCATTGGGCATTTAACTTTTAGAAATGCATCATCTTCTGCATTTAAAAGCTTACCTAGATGCACACTGAGCAAAGTGTCTGAGTATCAGCTGTGCCTTTTTTATCTTTTTTTTTTTTTTGGATGATTGCTGCAGTGTTAGCTATATGCTACTTCTCTGGTAAGGAATAAAGCATGAAATGTCAAAACTGGAGCATCTATATGTACTATACAGGTTATCCAGCACCTTTCTATCCACTCATGGTATCAGCATTGCCAAATGCTACACAATTACTGATTTTGAAATGGCGATTTTACAAATGTTCCTGAACAGACCCTCCACTGGATGACACAAGGAGATCCGTGGGAAGGCAATGTCAGATATTGAAGACTGAAAATAAAGGATAGGGGTTTTTTTTTTTTCCTTTTATACAGAGAAATCCTCCTGGAGTCAACAGAATTGAAAGGCATGAATGATAGAAGAGTTGAGCTCATGAAAATGAATGCCACATATATAGCATAGTAACCATGAAACCGTTGGCTGCAGAAATTATACATGAAATAGCATGCTACTGAATGAATATCAGATGATGCTATAAATTATAGCTCCCTTCCCGGTTCAAATCCTGGTGGCCAATAGCAATAGCCTTTACAAATGTATTATAACAATTCTCTTTTATGAATGTTTACTGTTCACTCTCATCTTTAATGATCATCACTGGGCACAGTGAAATGAAAAAAAGAAACTGTAATGCCCTCACCCCTAATTTGGCAAACACTTAGCTTCCTATTTGATGAAGCACTAAAGGATTTCTGTCCAGTAATCTTTCATTTCAATAGTGAAAAATGGAATAGATTTCATTTAATGTAATGAAAAATAATCCTGAAAGCAAATGTAGCAGAAGAGTCTTCTAACAGAGGCTCTGTAGTAAACTACACTCCACTAACCTTATCTGCCATGCTTGGGGGGGGGAGCAGGGGGCTTGGGGTTTGTGCTCTAGCAATTCCATTTTACTGGCCAACACAGAATTTTAATTAAACATAGCTTGCAGGCTGCATCTCAAATGGAAAAATGAAATTAGAGCATAGCCTTACATGGAGTTTATATCTATTAAGGTACATGCAGGTAATTTTTTATTTCCTTTCTTCTGAATCCATGACTATTTTATGATATTAGATAATCAGTGGTTCAATCCATGCATTTAAAACTGGGTTCTCCATAATATGTCCAATTCATTAAATTTTTACAGACTTTTACACTAGAAAATGGAATTTGCCATTTGCCTTCTCAATAGTTGTGCTAGTTCGTAAATACAGTTATGCATCATTACTTTAGGAAAAAATAGGCCAACAGGTTAATAGCAAATCCTCAAATTATTTCAGCTTTTTTAGATTTTAAATATGTAAAATAAAATATGTCCTCTGCACCTATACACTTTGAAGTTTTTCTATCTACAGAAAGATACTGGCTTCTAAATTTGGGCAAAATATCTACTTTCTCTTTTTAATTCTGTAGTTGGAAAAAACTCCATCCACTAATGCACTTTCAGAAAGGGACCTGTGCACACATTTGTAAGCGTGTGTGTCAGTGCATGTTTATGTGTATTTTTAAGTATGTGTAGATTTTACCAGTACCTGCCTCACTTTTTTCAAGGGGAGTGTAATTTTAGATGGCCAAATATGAAAGCTTCATGAAGTTAATTAGGTGAAGAAAACCTTGCAAGGTTACATGAAAATAAAATATGCCTCCTGTATGTAAACTAATATTTTATATTTATTCTATGTCATAGGGTTATGTAAAAGCATCATTTTTTCATAGCAAATTATGAAAAGAAGCCTTATTTATCATGCATGCATGATAATGAAATTTACTGTAGGGGCAGTGCTGCTTTATTTTTGAATACTTATGTAGTACAACCCACAGTCTTGTCTCAGGGTATGCAGGACTTGGGATTGAGTGCACCCTCAGTAAATTTGCCTCCCTGGAGGCATTTAAAAGACGGGCAGGTGAGGTGCTTAGGGACATGGTTTGGTGGTGGGATGGCAGGGTTAGGTTAACAGCTGGACTTGATCTTAAAGGCCTTTTCCAACCAAAACGATTCTATCATTCTATGATTCTATGATTTGATGACTTTGTGGGACCATTGTAGGGTCAATCTCCTACAGATTTTACTGAAGTTCTAGGCTGATCTGGAAAGAGCAACACCAAGGCTTTATAGTGCTCGGTGACTTGACGATGAGCCAGTGACATGCCCTTGCAACAAAGCAGACCAACAGCCTCCTGGGCTGGCACAGCATTGCCAGCAGATTAAGGGACATGATCCTTCTCCTCTACTCAGCACTGGTGAGGCACAAATGGAGTTCCAGATCCAATTCTGGGTTCCTCAGTACAAGAGAGACATGGACATACAGGAGAGTCCACTGAAGGGCCACTGAGATGATTAAGGGACTAGAACACCTCTCCTGTAAGGATAGGCTGAGAGAGCTGGGACTGTTTGGCCTGGAGAAAAGAAGGCTCAGGGGGATCTTACCAATCTAAATAAATACCTGTGGGGAGGGTGCAAGGAAGACAGAAGCAGTGGTGCCCAGTGACAAGACAGGAGGTAAAGGGTACAAACAGGAAATTCTGCTTAAAAATAAGAAAAAACTTCTTCACCCTGTCAGTGATCGAACACTTGAAGAAGTTGCCCAGAGAGGTTGTGAAGTCTCCATCCTTGGAAATACTCAAAAGCCAACTGGAGACGGTACTGAGCAACCTGGTCTAGGTGACCCTGCTTTGGGCAGAGGGGTTGAGCTAGACAATCTCCAGAGGGCTCTTCCAACCTAAACCGTTCTGTGATTCTGTGACCTGATTAAACACTTTACGCTGCATTTATTCCTATGAAGTGACAGTAACAAAGCAGTTCAACGTGCAGGCAAACTTTAATGACAAAAGCAGTTCTGAGTGTGGACTTGTGAAGATTTCAAAACTAACAATATTATAAGAAAAATAGGAAAAAATGAGTATCAACATTAAAGAAGTCCTTGAGCTTTTCATTATAAAAGAGGTAACATGGAGTTCCTCATCTGCCAGCCTCTGGCAGAAAGTTGTACCCTTCATTGCAGTATTGGAATACGCTGAGCAGGAACATCCTCTGAGGGTAATGTGACATGAAGACCACAGCCGTCTAAGCAGGTTCACTCTAGAAGGGATCAGATATTACAGAGGTGTTTAAATGAGAAGTAATAAGTAGAGATGAAGCCATTTCTTAAAACTGTTTTTTAACTCTTTAATCTCCTTATTGCCAGTCAGGCTTTACTTTCCTATTTGTCTTTTAGAGCACATCAATAGTTGTCTATTCACATTGTCACTGAAAAAAAAAAGCTCAAACCGTCTGGGAGTACTTCTTTATGGCCAGTTTAATGACTGAGTTCAGTATAAGCTACATCAGTTCTGCTCTGTCTAATGCAGTACTCACAGTCTCTGAAAAGTTACTTTAAAAGTGTAACTGAGTTTAAAAAGGAAAAAAAAAAAAAAACCTGAGGTAAAGAATGCGAGAATCAAATTTCCTTATAGAATCTTAGTACCACTCCCTGTATATTGTGCCATAGTCTTGAACTGCACAGAAATCAATACCTGTGCGTGATGGGAATGCCCACCCTTTTGTGAGTCTCCTCCATCAAAGTCATCGTATCTGGCACTGAGGTTTTTACTCCATTCGTGTCAACTGAGATACTTGTCACATCCGTCTGGTGCCTTTGAAACACAAGATGAAGTTCTGTTGGCAGTATAATATTTTTTTAAGCATTCAGTGTGAGTGGTAATAAAATATGTATGTGAATATATGTGTGACATTTTGTTTGTACGTGAACACAGATTGATTTTTGAGATCATTAAATTAATGTATTTAACATTTTAATTGTTAATATCAGAATGTTTTAGGGATCTCTAGTTCTGCAAAATGTAATTAGTTTTATTGCCAGAAGGTGCTATAATATCTTATTTTGATTTGTACTTTCATGTACTACTATGTACTCCGGTGTCTCTGATATACACCTGAGCTTTGGAACACCATGCCTTTGGTGACTGTAGAACTCCCAGCACAGTGAGACAAATAGTACAAGCTTCTCAGGAACGTTTAGGTATGCTTGCTGTACTTGCATGGCAGGAGGCAAACTCCCTTCCTTCTAGACCAACTTTTCCAGGATTCCTAGCAAAGAAAAAAGCCCAAAAAGCAAAGTGCTTTTTTTGTGTGTACCTATTTGGGAAAACAGAATGCCCTCACTTCCTCCGGCGGTGATGTCATACAAGATGTGCTGCAGTTGTCGGCTGGCACAGCTGTTGGAACAATAAAGTAGTTCAACTAAAATGTGTTGTTCTAGAGACTGAGATCTGTGTTTGCATGCCAATTTTCAAGTTACTACTACTTGTGGCTGCCATGGTGTGTGTTCAAGATTTGGCCTTTGCTTTTGTCACTGTATCTGATTTCACTGTCAAGTTATTTCCCTCAACACCCAGCAAAGATCCACAATTTTGTTATTAGAAATCTTAGCATTCTGTACTGCATTTACTGAAAGAGATAACTCTTTTGTTTTTCAGAGCTTCCATATGGCTGGGAGAAAATTGATGATCCCATTTATGGCACTTATTATGTTGAGTAAGTTCCCAAGTTCAATATTAAGTTGCTGTTAATATGTCATAACCTAATACTGGTATCCTCTGCAGTGCTTAGCCTGGCAAGGCATGGGTACAATTACTTGACATGTTAAACCGAGGTTATACCAGGAATTCTCAGTCATCCATACAGCTAATGTGTCCAAATATATCCAATGCGTCTCAAATCAGTGACTCAGGCATTCAGTCATTCTCTTTCTCTAGAGTCTGATTTCATGGTATCATTCCAGCCAATACCTGTACAAAGATCATACTCATTAAAGAAATGCTTTATTTTCTAAGTAAGATTTGGATATCCAGTGAGGTAGAGATCTTCTAATCAATGAATAAAGCAAAGCATAATCATTTTAGCTCAGTTAAGATCCTTCGCTGGGTAATCCTTCCTTGCTGCAACCAGAGGTTTACACTGTTTGTACCAGAAGGTAGATTATTTATACATTGCATATAAAATTTTAAGGATGTTGTGGTTTATTTTGTACTTAAAAGTGCAGCTGAAAATGAGAGAATATTAATTCCTATTTTCACAGCACAATCCTTGCTTTCATTTTTTTCAGATTTTATTTGAGTCACGAAACAAGAAAAAAGATTCTTACTCCTCTGTGCAAAGGGCAACAGAAATCTTTTGTCTGAAGTACTGGGTAGAACCTGTTCTGGCCAGTTCCTACATAAAATAAGTAAATCAAAGAGATGATTTTCTCTGCTTTTCAGTTTAACACAGTGAATGAGACTTATGCAAAGGGAATCTAGATTCAAAATTGTGATACCTGTTCGGAGTGGTCAGTTCTCTGCTCTATACACAAAGTTTATAACAGAGGAGGCAGAAAGCCACTCCCCACCACTGTTCAGGCAGCACTTGAAAGGTTGAGAAAGATCTATCCATCAGTTCCTTTTATTAAACAAGAGAGATCTTTAGAGGAGATGGCTCCTAACTGAAAATCTCGATTTCAAATCCTGTCGCTTAAGCAGTACATGTTTCTAATTGTTTCATACAAAATAGAAAATTTTAGTTTGTGTGTCACATTATTCCCTTCGTCTCTCAAATCCATACCAACACATTGACTGCAGGATCATTCTGGACAGATACTGTCCAGTATGCTGGAAAAGCTGCTGGCTTTTCCAGACCTCAGGATATGCTACTATTAACATGCACAGGGTAGAGCTGGACAGAGAACTCACAAAATAGATCTGATTTCTGGAGGTTTAGAAGACGGAGTCTCCCTTTTTACAAGGAGTCGCATGGAGAGGACAAGGGGGAATGAACACAAGTTGCTCTTGGGGAGATTCCGACTGGACATGAGAGGGAAATTTTTCATGATGAGAACAGTCAATCATTGCAATAATCTCCCCAGGGGAGTGGCTGACTTTGCCACATTGGACACTTCTAAGATGCAGCTGGACAGGGTGCTGGAACACCTTGTCTAGAAAGGTTGGACCAGATGATCCTTGAGGTCCCTTCCAACCTAGGATTCTATGATTCTATGAGTAAGATTCCCTTTTCTTTACTGCCGCAGCAGCAGCAGCTTGTGGATGCCCATGCTCCTTCCCTAGCACCCCAACAAAGCACACAAACAAATGAAACAATGTTTGGCCACTGCCCTGCTGACTCCTTCTGTCCCACTCTTCAAATGTAGTAGCACCTGCTCTGCTTCTTTGTCCCCAGCTTGTTCCCTGCCCGCAGGTGAAAGAGCCAGCAGCCCCATCTGCTTTGCTGCTCAGCCCAAATCAGCTTAGTCAGTCCAGATTCAAGCAAAAAAAAAGGAGTACATTTTTTAAGTCCCTACGTAATGCCATTAAATTACCCTCTCTCTTTATGCCTGAGTTCTTTTATGACGTCCCCAATTAACTAGGGGCTGGAGTTCGCTTATCTCTTTGTACTTAACCCCCCCTGAAGATTTCTGCACGTGCAATTATGCAGCTGCTGGGTGTGAGTAAGAGCCGTCTGCCCCAGTGGTTTTCAGTGTATTTTGGTGAGTAACAGGTGTTGTGCAATTTCCGTGCATTAATCTCTTACTGAGACCCCGCTTTGTTGTTAGCATAGCCCAAGGCATTCTGGCACCGGTGAGGCTCACACTTCACTGCAGAGTCAGAAAAGGAACCAGTATTTATCTCCATTTCATGTCCATCCACAGGTAAACAGATGCAAGGCACCAGGCCCAGATGTTATGCAATTACATACTTTAAGGTTGTTAGTGCCAAATTTATTAATTCTACCACAGATAAGGTTGAGGAAAGATATATGAAACCTTCTGCAGGCTCAGAAGTTTTTAGAAGTGGAATGGATGTCCACAGGATGGCATTAAAACTGCAGCCGTGCTAAGTTCATAAGCAGTTTTATAGTCAGTAAAATGTAGCTGTACTTTAATTTGCTGTCTGAGCTCCATAAGTTTGAAATAAAGATTGCTTTCCATTTTTCATGCTAAAAAGTGGCAGTCACACCTGTTTTATTACCAGTATTCAACAGATGAGTCAATTTTTAGCTAGATAAAATCAGATTACAATAAACTCCTTTAATTATGTCATAAAAGTGGGTAAATCATGAAAAGTTAGGTTATGAACTTTCACACATTCAAGTCCAGTCCAACTTTACATGCAGGTGTTTAAAACTGTCAGTGAAAGATGGGTTAGTACTCTGCTTGATGAAATATTTGTATCCCATGGGAAGCTTGTAAGGATGAGCAATGAGGCAGACAGACTCGGGTTCGCCTTACAAGGGCCAGCCATGCTCAGCTCCAATACTCTGCGACCAGAGGAAAAGCTAAAAAAGAAAGAAAAACCTCAAAGGTCTTGCTAGCAAAGTTAATAAAGACTAATCACAGCATATTTGCAAATTCTGTTAAAAAATAAGGTCCCCAGTATAACTTCCTCTCTTAATCATGCATGAATGTAGGTGTAAAACATTATTAAAATTTTCATTTGCCTTGTGCAGGTCCAGGATTCCTTTGAAAGGCATAGACATTTGACATAAATGAGAAGCATTTGCTATACGTAGGCTAACTTTCATGCAGTTTTCTCTAACTTTATAAACTAAGAACTAGCAGCACTTAACTGTGCAGGGATATAGAGAGAATGTGGTTATTAGAGTGCACTGGGTCTTTCAGCATTCTAATTGCCAAAAGATTATTTACCCCTTCTAAGGATGATTAACTACAACACAGAGCTAAATTTCCAGTCATGGTCTCCTTAATAAAGCAGTCAGATTAGTCATACAGGTATTTATTCTGGAAAAATATACATCCTTGACTTAAAATTTCTGACAACACTCTCTTACTACTCAAATAGAAAAACTTATTCCAGGTCTTTTTGTCATTATAAAGTATTAGCAATTAAAAAACATGAATGTAAAGAGGGGTTAGGCACTAATGAGTTATGCATCAGGATGTCCATCTTTTAGGCGGTCTGATCCTCAGAATTACTTTGGTGGGTTATAGGCAACCATTTCGAAAGTTAGAGTCACAAACTACCACAAAACCCCATACGTTAAAGTAGCTAAGAAAAAGAGATAGGTTAAACTCCTTCTGCTGATGCATGTGCTTAGGTGTGCTACCATTTTGGCAGGGCTCAGTATCTTGGCCATCAACTAAAATCTGTGTACGAGGCACTACTGCCCATAAATCTCCTAAAAATGTGTTTCAGTTGCCTTAAGCACATCTAATATGAAACTCCATCACAAAAACAACTTAGCCTGGCTACATTCACTGATGAGATGGCAGAATGGTGCCCGTGTTGTATAGGCTGGCTGGTGGTGACAGTACCTACTCATAACACAAGAGATACTATTTCAACTTTATGGCTAAATGTAGCCCAAAACCAAATCCTACCTCTGAGGGGTTGTCCCCAGTTAGCGTGCGGCGAGCTAACAGAGGACAGCAGCACCAGGTACCCCTTCTTCTCTGCAGCGGGAAATTCAGGGTTCCTAGGATTAGAAAGCAAACAAAGGGCAGCATGATTCTTCTGTACAGCCACAATGGCACTAGGAGAAATTAGTAGGATTCTTGTCTTTGAATTAGGCTTTTATATTTAATATGCATTGTAGAAAATAAAGGAGGAAAAGTGAAGATAGAAATGCTCACTGAATTAGATACTGTGAGCAATGAGCAATACATTTTTGGATCACATCCAAAATCTATTTTAACCACAAAAGCGCTTACTTGCAACCATCTCTAAAACTTGCATTTGGCTTGTCTTATTAAGGCTTAGGTTAGTAATATCTATTTTGTATGCAGTTGAAGTAGCTAGATGAAAGGCTAGAATGTCCTTTCAAGGGAAATACTTAGCTTAATAACTTCTTTCTCAGGTAAACTCATCAGTAGCAATTTTTCTGATTTAGCCATGAATCTGTACAACACTTAAAACTGCATGAAAGGGTGGTGTTTCATGTCTCATCAGGCTAGGAGCATAAATCTAGTGTTACTGGCTGATGAAAACAGCTGATTATCAGCATAATTTTCTTTTCTTTGACTCCTCTTGGACACAATATTTAATGCAGTGGTTTGAATTTGTTGAAAATCTCACATTGTGCTGTCAAGACTGAACATTACCATGAAAAAATCAAAATATGGGAATAAATTGGAGCTAAGAATTATTACGGTTGCACAAACAGCTTGAGGTGCTTCAAGTACCTCTGCTAGTCTTCCTGTCTGCTCTGCTAAGACAAAATGTCATTTACAAGATACCCATTACTGAAGACATTTCCATGTAAATGGACTAAACCACAACTTAAACTCTACCTAGAAACAGTAGAGAGGCAGTGGATAACAGATTCTAGCTGTGATGTTAGTACCACAGGAACTGATGTTCCTTGAGCCGTGGTCAGACCCTATATTAGCTAAAATCCCATCCTTTTTTATGTCACAGAACCACATATAAGTTGTAACTTAGGTCTGCAAGAGGCCTCCTGCAGCACTGAGATGTGTCCTAGAATTACAGCATGACACTAAGTATAGTTTAAGGTCCTAAATGCAGACCTGTAGTGTGATCTTGGATATCCATTACCTCTGCTCAATATGGCACAAAAGCTACGGGAAACCCGTGCTCTTCTGGAAGGGCAGCTGAAGACCAGGGCAGGATACTTCAGAGCCTCTAAAATAAAACATGATCCCTATGTTGAAGCAATTAACCCAATGTGTAGCAACTCTGGTTTTAACTTTATCAAATGCTAACGTGAACCAAGCAAGATATTTTACCCCATATCTGCTATTGGAAGTTGTTTCATAATTTCACACTTGTAAGAAGCCTACAGATTTCAAATCTGAATTCCTGACATCTTTAATACATTCTAGCATTTACTTCCAAGTGTATTCACAGAATGCAATTATATATCAGAATTAATTCTGCTTGAATAAAAAGCTAAAACTCCTTTGGTCTTCTATCATAGAAGACTCTCTCTTTCACTGGTCTTCCTGTAAAACCTTTTATATGGATACATTTTATTTGGTCATGGGTGATCAGAATTTTACGTAGTATGTCATGTGATGTTTCATACTGCCTTGTGGAATGGCAAAAGCAGCCATTTGGATTTCCTTTACAATATTGACATACATCACAATAGGTGGTAGCATGAAAACTACCCTTTTCATGCTTGCATAGTGTTCATAATTACCCTATTTAATACATATAAGTGTTGTCTTTCTTAATTTTTAACTGGTGAAGTTTGTCTCCCATCATATGTTTCTAGGTTTGCAATAGACTTAGGTGCTGAAGACCCTGACAATTATAGCACGGTTTAACTAGAAAGCAGAAGTCTAGGAAAGGAAAGCCTACAATCTTCAACAGCTTGTCTGAAGAAAAAAAGAAACAAAAGGGACTTTGTTTCTCTGCAGCACAGATTAAAATTTACAAGAAAACTATTTATCAAAATTTTAGAGTACAAGAGTAAGTTAGTGGCCACTTGAATGAGTTACAGCCGTGTTAACAAAGTAGCAACTTCAGGATTTATCGCATTTACTTCCTCTCATTAAATCAAATATCCTGTTCCATGACTGGAAATCTTTTCATTGCATTAGCTCTGGCCACTAAATCCTGATCTTCCAAGTGTGTTGCACTCCCATGGGACTTGCTTTCTTTTCTCTACCTCACTTCTTAATGGCAATTCCACTTACTTTCTTTGAAGCAGTGGTAGGATCTGAATCCCAAGGGACCTGAAAAGTGCTTAATGTGGCATAAAAGGTCATTTCAATATAAATTTAAGCTATTCAACCCTTTATAGGATCTCAGAGTTTCAGAAGTTCCCAGGTCACCTCTCCAAGTGGTTAAAGCCCATGATTGGGATTGGATTTTCAGAAGAACTCAATACATAGTAGCGCAGTGAGAATAAATACAGTGGCATGTTTGCAAATCTGCCCTTCTGTACATATGTATGTATTTCCCCAGAACAACGTTTGCAGCACAAGCCCCTTTTCTCAGTTTTGATCCTATCATGATCCTATCTTGCAGAGTTGTTCAATGCAACCTACCTAATTGTTTTCCCTTCTTCAGAAAATACGTGAAACATGTCACAGGGCAGGATTATAGGATTACTCATTAATTGATAAAATGTGTGCTTTAAATGAAAGAATTAAAATCAAGGATATGATGAGAGTATGTAGTTAAGATAGTAGTTCTAAACACATTACAGAAAAATAGTGGTGCAATGATAGAGATATACTTACTGACCTGTTGTAGGAAATGTAAAAGATGAAGAAAAAAATGTGTACATTAACTTTTCTTATATTTCATAGATTTATCTATGTAGCTCTAATCTACAATCTGACTTTGGTTTTGCAACATCAAATTTTTCTGTACAGCTGAGCAGATATATACTGTAGAATTAAAAAGAAATCAACTTCAGTTTATTTCCTATGTTAGATTTATTTCTAAGCTGCAATCATAAAAGCACTCTGTGTTCTAGGTTTTACCTTTTCTGTAAGTTATTAAGTGATTTCACTTACAGCTAATCAATAATAACGCACAAAACTGGTTCAGATCCTTTGAATCATGCACAGAACAATGCTTGTACTAAAGACATGAAAAACCGTCATTGTAGCATGCTTCAGCAGTACTGCTATTTAATATGTAGTCCCATAGATCAAAACCATTTGTCTGTAGCAGAGTTCAGCATATTGAAATGATAGGACACTTCTCAGTGCTGTTCATTATGCAGTGTGCTAGATTGTGCATTTCTCATCCCCAACAAAATTGTGTGGAGTATAAGGGACATACTCAGGCCCATTGGGGTTTCATAATGGTTTTGCTCTCTTAACCACACACACCTAAGTCACATACAGCATCCTACTGTGAAAATGATCATTTTCCCCAACTGAACCCAGTTTTTAATCAAAACCAAATTTTTTCCAGCCACATAAATAGAAGAACACAATTTGAAAACCCTGTCCTAGAAGCAAAAAGGAAGCTACAGCAGCATAACATGCCCAACGCAGAACTTGGAACAAAGCCTATGCAGGCCCAAGGTTTCCGAGGTACAGTACTGTGTCAGCTATCTTAGTTAAGATGAAAGATCCTGCTCTCCTGTTTATGTGACAACGATTTTGTCATAGTCTGATTAAAAAAGTAGTGTTGCCAATTCTCACACTGTTATCACCTATCTCCTAGTGTTTTTATCCCTAAACGTCCGAGCTCCCAGAGCTGTGGGATTCACAAGCCACCTAAAATACTCTAACCTCCAAGAGGCACAGAGAAAAGACAGAAAGTTCGACCCTTGTGTTTCCTAGAGGCTGAGAAACAGAAAGCACAATAAGAACCCCAAAGTAATTTTCCAAATAAAATCATGAATTTTATTCTTGGGAATGTATAACTCTTTCTCGAGCACCCGAGGTTGGCAACACTGAAATAATTAATTGTACTTTCTCTAAATTACTGTTAATTGATGTTTGGTATGTTTCTAAGCTAGCTCATCTAGCAAGCATCAATTAAGTTAAAAGCCTCAAGCACTGTGTTATAGGAGTTTACAAGAATACAGCCTCTTGGTAACATAAAAATTCGTGTGCTTAGAATGAGCTCTATAAGCAGCAAACAGTATTGGTAGAGACAAATAAACTTTAACGTAAGGTTATAGCCAGAGAATGAGGCTTGTTCTCCTTTGTAACAGTAGAAAGCTCCTCATCAACCTTACCTAGACCCAAATTCGCCCACCCGCGCCCCGCTCCCAGGAGGTCCCGCAGCGTGAATGACCTGTCCCAGTGCTGGCGCGACCCCGCCGGGACGCGCAGGCTGCACGGTACGTCCTCCGCTGCTGGCCAGCCCAGCCCCACTGCTGCCGGCGTCACGAGAGCAGTTGAAGTCACAACCTTTGCACCTTCCTCCCACCACCCTTCCTCACCAAGCACAGCACAGGAGAGAGGCACGGGGAGCCCCCCGCCACCCACACTGCACACTGAGGCACGCGGAATGGGGACGCGAAGGTTGCACAGCAGTTACGTGTGTCACTTGTTGGATGCCAAAACCCCACGTCTTTAGAATGAAAAGCTCACCTAATATTTAGCACTGCTTGTCAACAAATGGAGTAAGATATTCAGGGGAAATGTTCCTTATTGCGGGTCGGAGGGAAATTATGGAGAATGTATTACTTTGTAGACAAAGCTGAATTTATAGGTCAGGAAAGAGGTTTTAAAATTACCTCACAGATCATTTTTATTGTTGTAATTATTTTAGCTACACAATATCCACTTCTAAATGTATTTCTAATATGAAAGAACATTTATAACTCCCCAGTTATGGTTGATCTGCCATAGATAAGAAATATGTTTTAAGCTTTGTATTAATATAAGAACTCACAAATATTTTTTTGCCTGGAATGCCTGCACTCTTTATTTCCTTGATTTTCATACACTGTCTCCTGCTTCAGCCAATATTGTTATTTGCTGTCCCTGCTGTGTCATGACTAGATCAGAACTTTTGTCTTTCTTGTTTGTGTTGACTGATGTAGAAAAACCACTCTTCACCCGTGATGCATCACAGCTGAAGGGGACTTTCCTCAGCACAACTCTTAAGAAAAGCAACATGGGGTTTGGATTTACCATCATTGGTGGGGATGAGCCGGATGAGTTTCTCCAGGTGAAGAGTGTAATTCCTGATGGGCCTGCAGCACAAGATGGGAAAATGGAAACAGGTAATTAAGACAGTTTCCCTGTTCTTTTATATGAGAAGTAGAATGAGACATAGATTTATGAGTCTCACTCTCTCCATGAACGCGTATGTTTTTCCATATTACTTTCTGCGTTAATGTGTAACACATCTGCTCTATAAGATAAACTTCTCAGATAAAACTTTCTTGTAATTTTTCTTTCTAACAATGCCAAGCAGCTTATTTTTTCCCATTTCACAATATTTTATGGGAGAAAATATCTCTGCTCTCCTACATAAAAATGGGATGTAATGTTCTTTGGTTTATAGGCTGTTTACTCAAGGGGAGTCTGTGCATGGAAAGAAAAAGAGATAGGCAGAGAGAGCACAGACTACTAAGTACAAATTTCTTTCTTCAGAAAGGATGGTTTTGCAAAATAATCAAAGTCGAGTCTGATCCAACATTGTTCTCATTAGAACCATCAAAACAGGAGTTTTCAGTGTGGCATATGGACACGTAGGCATCTGTGGCCTACTAATAAAGAATCTGTGAAAACTAACTAAATAAAAGAAACTTTCTCTGAAGACATTTAAAGCTGCTCTTAAGATCTGGACCACCACTGGAAATATTTTCATGTCCACTAATTGATAAAGATTGCAAATCACAGTCTTAAAGGTTTGGAGGGTCACATAAGCTCTACGTATGGATGAAATATTTTTGGAGGAAGAGGAATTCAGTTTCCAAACCAGCTGTCATCTCCTGTAGAAGACAATCAGACATTAATAGAATAATTTCAGTTAGCAGGGACCTCCAGTCACCAACCTCCTGTTCAAAGCAGGGCTAACTTTGTGGTTGGATCAGGTTTCTCAGGGCTTCAGGGCTTTGAGGACAAAGCCACTCTTCTCAGTGGTGCCCAGCAACAGGTAAAGGGGCAACGGGCACAAACTGAAGCATAAGAGGTTTCAGTTGAATATGAGAAAGAACTTCTTTACCTTGAGGGTGACAGAGCACTGGAACAGGCTGCCCAGGGGGGTTGTGGAGTCTCCTTCTTGGAGATATTCAAAACCTGCCTGGACGATGTCCTGTGCAACCTGCGCTGGGTGACCCTGCTTTAGCAGGGGGGTTGGACTGGGGGATCTGCAGAGGTCCCTTCCAACCCTTGCCACTCTGTGATTCTGTGATTCATCCATGGGACATGGGAAATTTTATACAACAGACATCCCACAGCCTCCGCGGGCTCCTTTCCCAATACTTAACCACTGTCATGGTGAAGATTTTTGTTCTTTAGATCCAGTTGGGATTTCCACTGGTGCAACTGATTACCAGTGACTGTAGTCCTGTGTTTGTGCAGCCCTGTCTTTGTGCACTGTCTCTCCCCAGCAGTCCTTGTTCCTCAGATACTAGTTAGGCTGCACATTGGTACGAGGACATGTGCACAATTATTTTTCCTTCCATTTCTCACCAAGACTTTATAGAAGAAATGCTAGTTTGGGATTTATGTCGTCCCTGCAGAAAATCAAGTTCATGGTGGCCAGACTCACTGTGAAGATAAGAGAATATCCTAGTCTGTCCCAGACCACTGTGGATGGACCACAGCCGCAGAGCAGGATCCTTTTAGTGTGTTACAGTACAGGAGGCAGACACAGAAACACACACAGGCACCAGTAATGTAGGTAGAATAGTCCCGAGTGAGTCTTCCGGAAATTTCCTTTCATCCTTCTTTTGTTGTAGCAAAGAAATTATCTGGATTATCATATGTCAGAATAAATCACCCTGAACTCTAGTTTATTCTGTAGGACTCTCCAGGACTTTGCAAGTAGGAAGTATGAAGGTTGTGAAAAGCATTATTTTTAAAACACCACAATGTGCCTCAAGTTTTATATTACAGCTGGCATGATGTTTCTGATGCCAAATAGATAAACAGATAATTTATATAAAGAAGTAAATTGTAAGAAAGGAGTAGAATGTAGATTGTTGGCATTGGTTTTATGAAAAAAAATTAGTCTAACAGCTTTTTAATTCTCAATTCTCATTGCCATTTTAACTTAATGCAGTTTGGCTCCCAAAGGCAAAATTAAATTAGCTGATTAAGCGAACAAAGGATACAACAGACTTCCTGAAGTTCAGGAGATTTTAGTAACATGAACTTCATTTTTCCTAATATTTTCATATTACCTAATGCACTGCATAAGAGATTTTCCTTGCTTGTGATGGTTTAGCATTCTCAGATCCAGCACTCAAATATAGTTTCTTACTAATCCATCTGAAGTGTGGGCTGGTTATTGGTGAGCTTCTTCATATGGAGTTCTTTTCTCTGGAAAAGAGAGGATCCTTGTAACTTACTTAAATTTTTATGTTGAAATTGAATATGGGTGTCATAATGCTATTGATGGTGATTATTGTAGTCACAGATTGTGATGGGAATATACAGGAAAAATGTGCTTTAAAAGACATAGAAATAACATTGATTTTTTTCCAAGGTAATTAATCCAACTATATTAAGAATGCAACACAGAAATGTGCATCCAAATGTATAATCACTCTATAATTATGTGAGCCCGATATGTACAAAATTACATCTCAGAATAAACTCTGGCCTCAGATGTCTTCATTTTTGAGAAGAGTGACAGAGTTCTGATGTAAAGTAATTGGAGAATCTCAGGCTAACGATTGTGGCATCTAACACGGTTTCTACGAACATTTGAAGTCGTTTCTAAATACGATAATGGCAAAATGAAAAAAGATATTTAAGGTCAGGATATTTATAAAAGCACTGTTCAGCAATGTGCTTGTATTTCCTGATATCCAATCCTTTTCACACTTCCTGAAGTAGGATTTCTCTCCCTATTCAGCCATTTTACAATCTAAACAACTGGAGGTATGAAAGCCTCCCAGGTTGTATCAGTAGCATTTTGTTCATGAAGCTATTAAAATCTTAGGTTTTAAAATTATTTGAAATTACATATGTACTTTTTGTTTGCTAGGTAGGCATCCTTGGGTGACAAATAGAGCTTTTAAAATAGTCTTTTTTAATGTGAACTGTGTGTTGTGCAATTTATGTGCAGTCCAGCTATGATCACAGTCATAGGAAGCTTTCATAAACAATCAGAATATCATATTGTGGCAGTAGGGCATCACAGAAATCTTGGCAATGGTGGCACCATGATCTGTGAAGCAACCTGTGTGCAAGGGATAACCTCAGGTGCTGGTGGTCCCAGCTGCAATACAACCCTGGAGCCTTTCCCTTGCAAGGCTGATACTTTTTTTTTGGCCAAGTAGTAAACAAAGTTCTACTGGTTTAGACCTACATCAGACATGGGGAAAAAAGGAAGAAAAGGCACCGTCTCCTTCGTCTTGGCCACAGGCTGAAGACACCGATGCTGTACTGTATCCTAGTTGTTAAAGAAACAAGCTCATAGAAAACGAATGTTGTCGCTTTGGTTTAGTTCTCCACCCAAATCCTAATTTAGGAGTCAGGAACAAATGCTATTCAAAAAGAAGCATGAATCTATGTAAGATGTTATTGTCACCCTTTTAATGTGATCACAACACAGTGATTTCAGCTGCAGGTTTCAAAATTAAAATAATTTTGGATTTCATCCCTTGGAATGTGGAAGCAGCTGCCTGACAGTGACTTGGCATCGCTGTGATGCTATGGAACAATTAAAGCAGTGAGGCAAACCGAGTGCACTCAGATGCAACAAGAGATATCTGAGGTCCTGGTGATCTCACAGTCCTGGGCACTAAGAGGTAGCTATAATTGTCCCAGATCCACATCAAACCTCACAAGCAGATTCGGAGGAACCACATCTCAGTGGATGAGTTGAAAACAGCCAAAATTACATTCCTGATCCCATTTACCAGATGTTTCAGAATTCCTAAGGGTTATTATGCCCTCGTGTAAATCTAGCATCTGTGAGCTAATGGCTGTTAATAATACTGCAAATGCATTTCTAGGACATGTTTTAGCATTTGGAGCTCAATCAAGCTGCTGGATATGAACATTATACTCCACAGCACCTCTGCCTACCTCAAGACAGCTTAGAAGCTGATACCACATTCTTTCCTGAGAGGTTACATTGCTTTGTCTTGTCTGAAGCCTCACACTGCCAATAGAAAACTGTCTGCATTTAAGAGGACCCTGTATCCCATTAAAATGCTGAGTGAACGTCACTGGTAAAAGGCTGCATCTACATGAAAAGATTTTTATACAGTGAGTGATTTTGAATGACTGCTGTTCTAAGGCAAACAAAGATTTAGGCCTGCGGCTGAGTCAGATAAAAGCTCAAGCTGCAAAGGCAAAAACTCTCCTACAATTCTCAAGGTTATTCAATGGATGAGATAAACTGAAACACTCCCACATCATCAAGCTTGAGAAAGATTCTCACTCTGCGCATTTGAGCAAGTTCCAGTTCCTTTGGTGAAAGTTTCCGGGAAACAGCTCAAAGACATAGAGCACAAGTGATTAATTGAGTCTGTTGATGACCCTTCTGACTGATGAATAGCTATCGTTGTTGCAGGTTGAACTTTCCAGAAACGTATATATATATCTTTGATGAATTGTCATAGCTCAGCAGTGTGAATCAAGAAATGGGAAACATGCTCTTTCATTTCATCAGCCAAGCATACATTTGGCCAGCTCCAAGATGCTAAATCATCTGTAAACAATGCAGACTTGGGCTTTTCTAGATGCTTTTCTCTCAGGAATGGTAGCTTCACTATGTTAGTTAATTATTCTAGACATGAAAATTCATAAATGTAAGATAAGGTTCAGCTAACAAATATAGAAGTCTACAAGACAGGTGTCTACACCTACGATATGAGTAGACAACTATCAGTTCTAGATGACTGTATTAGGATGAAGCCTAGAGACTAGAGATCTAGAGTCTAGAGATCAGTCCCGCATCTACCATTCAGAACTTCTACTGCACCTTAGAGATCTCCAAAGAGAGTGAGACAGCTGTTAGAAATACTGGAAGGAGTGACCCATGACCTTACTGCTATCCGTGGGCCTTCCATCAAGACCCATAACAATCCTCTATATATCACACACACAGGCACACAGAATGGCAAGGGTTGGAAGGGACCTCGGGAGATCATCTAGTCCAACCCTCCTGCTAAAGCAGGGTCACCCAGAGCAGGTTGCACAGGACATTTTCCAGGTGGGTTTTGAATACCTCCAAAGAAGGAGACTCCACAACCCCCCTGGGCAGCCTGTTCCAGTGCTCTGTCTCCCTCAAAGTAAAGAAGTTCTTCCACATATTCAACTGAAACCTCTTATGCTTCAGTATGATGAATATGATGAATTTTTCAAGAAGCTGAGGTTACCCTAAATGTAAGCAAATTGGAGAGACTGCACACTTGTTGATCTGCAACATCATAAATGTTGTTATTCGCTTGAATAAGAACAAAACTAAAGCCATTATTAGGTCGCTGACCCTACAATGTCACTGAGCTTAAAGAATAATTATCTCATCATCACTCATGCATATTTTTGCATAGTAAGGCTAATATCTCACAATCTCTTAAAAAATAGACTACTTGAGACAGAAGAAATTGAGGACATGTTCAAAAGGATGCATTTTTACAAGTTCAAACTGATCCTTAGTTCTCTTCCCTGTTTGTCCATTGTCAGTTCAGATGAACAAACCATTACCTCAACTAATGTCAAAACAGATGAGATGCAAGCTGTCCAGTTTCAGCAACACCAGAAAAGTTGAACTATGTATGCATAAGGAACGTCTTCAATCCAAAGAAGCAAATATGAGCAACCTGATCTAGTTAGCAGTGTCCCTGCTCCTGCAGGGGGGTTGGACTAGATGACCTCTAGGGGTCCCTTCCAACCCAAAACGTTCTATGATTCTGTGATTCTATGATATGTTAAAATTAAAGAAAAATGTTTGGGAATGTGAATACTGTCAGAATATCACTACAGGACTCATCATCTCTCACATGCAATCAGTCAAGATCCATCTGACAATATTCCCTTCTACAATATTCCCCCTCCATGGTAGCTGACTGTTTACCACAGTTGTCATCTCAAGAAGTTCATTGACCAGGAGCTCAGTGACGAACTGATCACTCACATATGTAGGACTTCATTTCCACAACACCAGAAGCTGGCTCAAATTTAGTTAGCTCACCTCCCCAACACCCTATTACCACCTTATCTGGTGGCACCAGGAAGACTGGCCTCCCAAAATTAAGTCATTGCATTAGGAACATGAGAAATTGTGCTACCTGTTGGACTGCTGAGGAAGGAGTATCTTTTCATTGTCCTTATGCATCTCCAGGCTAAAACACTCTTTTAATATATACCAAGGCCTCACCAAGTGTCAGTCTTGCAGCTGCAAGCTTATGGCACTTGGCAGGTCTGTGAGAGTGGAGCAGCATACATAAAACCAGCTTGTGTTATCAACCTCCCTTAACACCCTGGCTTTGCTTGGAAGCTATGATGTTTCATCTGAACCGGTAGTGGGCTTTTGTCTCCCCATTTCAGTCTAACTAAGACCAAAGACTGATCTCTCTCTTCAGATGTTGCTATTAATCCTATGGAGTTAAGAGAAGGAAAATTAACCATTTGGAAAGTAACTAACAGCAATAGCAAAAAATATTTCAGGCATCATGGAGGGTGAGAATTTCTCCCACCCATGTTAGGCCAGTCGGTGTGGATTTCTCTTATGTTTACAGCTTGTGTTCCTAGTCCCTCCAGCACAGGCAGCTGAGGCAACAGTGCAGAACAGCAGAAACAGTACATTTGCATCATGTACAACCAAAATCATTGCATTCTTTGTTCATCCACAACACCTACAGTTCCTTTCACCAGTGATGCTGGTTACATTTTCCTTTTTGTGAGCCAAACCAGGAGGAACTGGTAAAACTTCAGTCTGGATTTCTAAAACCAGTCTTCTTTCATTTCACAATTTAATTTGCCTTTTCAAGGAGAGGAGATTGAGAGGGTATTGAGACTGGAACTGCAGTGTGAATGCTGTGGTCTTCACACCCTACATGAGGATGGAGCTAATGGATGCCCTGCTAGTTCATAGCTGAGATGAATGGCCATCTAGGGGTTGCACTTCGCTTTTTTAAAATTTGTGCAGTACACAGAATCCCACTTCATACAGTCCACTTTATAGTTTTCACCATAAAAGCTTGCATACATCATGTAACTAACACCAAAACTGTTCAAGAGGTGTATGGGAAAAATTAACCCCGACCTTTGAGGATCTTCCCAAGGTAGACTGATGCAGTGTTGCTAGTCCTCACAAATTTATATTGAATCTCTATGTAACCAGAATTCTTCAAAGCGCAACTCTTTTTTTTTTTTTTTTTTTATAAAAGGTGAATAAATGTGAAGCTTAGCTTAAATTTTACAAGGCAGAAGTTTCTCTTCCCCTAGTCGCAGAGGAAAGCTCTGAATATGACCACATTTTACTTAAGAGGTTTCAAACAGAAAGCAAAGAAAAAAAATGCCAATTTTACTCTTTATTTGATATCATGTATTGAGACTGTCACTTTAGCTGGAGGAAGGGATATGACTTGTGGTTTTGAATGCTTGATGGTGACAGTAAAAATAACACTTGCATTTTAGGAATATTAATACCAATAAGGAACCTGGCAGCAGGAAGATATTATTCTTTTTCAATCCCCCTTGCTCTCCTATTTTAAAGTAGACAATTCATTGAACTCTGCAGGTAAATAGATAAACCAGAAGACAGCACTTAGGTAGCTAGAAATTTTTAGTACTTGTGCTATTTTTTCTAAGATTAATTTTCCTTTTTTTTCTTATTTTTTCATGTAAAACAAACTTACTACAGCGGTCACAGTAATATCTGTAAATTGCTTTTTACAGTAACCAAAGACATGGGAAAAGTGTCCACTTCTGTCAAAAAGGGACTGAATTCTAATGTTCATGAGGTTCCTATTTTAGTGTTTTCTTCATATTTTTATTCTTTTGGTACTCACTAGATTGTTAGGTACTCACTGAATGATAACCAGGACAGAGATGAGCCTAGACTAAAAAATTTGTATCCATATTTTGTATGCCACATGTTGTTACTGTCTATGTCTGAGGTCTTTGTGTGCATCTTGTCCAATTCCTTTGGTTGGCTGGTGTGATATTCAGTAGCCTTGTGTTCTCCCCGAGGTGCAAAAATCCATATGTTGCTATCTCTTCTGCCCAATACGGAGTTAGAGCTTGAGTCCATATTGCCTATCTATCAAGCTACTGAGCATTCATTAAGCACTGCATATAAATCTTTCATACTAAAACTATTCCCCCTTTCATAAATATTCCTCGAGGTACAAAGAGAGCTATTGATTCTTTTTAGCCCTGCCATTTGGCTTTTCCCTTGAAGTCTTCAATTAAAATTATTTATACAAACTGGAAGAGAAATTACAGCAGAGCATGTAACTTGGATTTCAAAACACTTCTGAAAATGGGCAGTATATTTTTTAAGTCACAGGAATAATTAGAAAAAATTTCATAGGAACATCTTGTCTTTACCTCACACGCTGTCTCACTTCATGGGATGATTCTTTTTCTGCATTACTAGTAGAAATGGGACTCAGTGGTCTCTGACTCCATATCTTGGTTTTTAGCAGTAAAGTTTGCGATAATTTAGAAATTTTGGGAATCTTCTATCTCAAGATTTAGGCTTAGTACCTGAATTTGATGTCGTTCAAAGCATCACATTAAGGAACATAGATCCCCAAGTAGAGTGTCAATAGGGAGGAAAAGGTTGCCTAGAGCTCAGAAGTGAGTTTACCAGCTTTTGGGGTGCAGTTCAGTTGGATCAATATATGTGTTCAGTGCCATTAAAAGTGCCAGAGATCCCACTTAGCCTCCTCCTGCCCTTCCAGGCAGCAGTCCTTTGTAAGTCCTGTGTTGTACCTGCAAGCCCCGTAAGAACATAGAATCATAGAATCATAGAATGTTTAGGGTTGGAAGGGACCACTAGTGGTCATCTAGTCCAACCCCCCTGCAGTGAGCAGGGACACTGCTAACTAGATCAGATTGCTCAGAGCCCCATCCAACCTGGCCTTGAATGTTCCCAGGGATGGGGCCTCCACTACCTCTCTGGGCAACCTGTTCCAGTGTTTCACCACCCTCAATGTAAAAAATTTCTTCCTTACCTCTAGCCTGAACCTACCCTGTTCTAGTTTAAAACCATTTCCCCTTGTCCTAACACAGCTGGCCCTACTAAAAAGATGTTCCCCATCTTTCCTATAGGCCCCCTTTAGGTACTGGAAGGCCGCAATCAGGTCTCCCCGTAGCCTTCTTTTCTCCAGGCTGAACAAGCCCAACTCTCTCAGCCTGTCCTCATAGGAGAGGTGCTCCTCATCTCAAGTGCCCTGACTTTAGACGCCTGCTTAAACAAGCACATTCCTCCTTCAATGCCTTAAGAGGAGTGTGTTAATAGACTCCTTTGTTTTTCCTTATCATCTATTACAGCAAGCACTGATTGATTCATTACTGTAATAATAACCCTTTTCTGACAATTTTTAGGATATTTGTTTCCCCTAGCCTAATTCCAAGCTCACAGTTGTGGTTTTATGAACACATAAGAAACACCAAAAACCCTTTTAAACTTAATAAGCTTAATTTTCTCTCATTTAATCAAAGAACAACATTATAAGAAGTCTGATGGTTGAGTTCAGCCATATACTGGTGATTATAAATTAATTTTCATCTCCAGCACTTATAATATTTTGGTTCAGATAGTATTGGTGCCTATAAAATATATACCAATATTAGGATTGAATAATATATGTAACTTGTTTTCTTTCCTATAGTGATTCTTCTCCAAAAGAGTCTTTTTTTTCAAGTCCAGATAACACACAGAAATGCACCAGAAATCTGAAAAGAACAGTGATCTTTCATTTTGCTTTGATAAAATCCATATTTATACACAGTAGACAACTCATAGTATACATAGTTTATGGCACTTATTTAATTCTGAAAAAAAATCATGTTTGTTGACACTATATTTTGATCTGTGTCTCTCAATCCTAAAAATGATAATATGTGCTTGCTACTTGAAACAGTAAAATATTGGACATGTAAATAGGTGAAGTTCTGGGTTATGTAAGTGTGCCACATAGTCTTCTGCAGGAGAGAATATATAAGCAGATCTGCTTAGATTTAGTAACTTAATTCTAATGGCTAAGCCATTAGAGCACCAACTATAGAAAGCTGAACTTTTGATTAGAGATGGCTGAGGTCTGAACATGTCCAGCCATGCCAGATACCACATGTACAGCACTTGCTGTCTTTTTTATCCAACTGTTTTACCCTTGATCAGGTTTTCACTGCAGTTATGTTTTTATTTAACCCAGAAACCAAAAATGAATCAATTCAATGGGAAGAGAGGGCATAATACAGATAGGACCTATGGTAAACAATCCTGTCTCTTATGGACAAACGCAACACAAATCATATACACAAGATGTACACACTCTGTTTAACCTACGCCACCAGTTTAGGTCTCCGTAACAAGAGCAAATGGAGATCTTCTGGTGCTCAAAGGTGCTGTATCTTCAGCAGAGGATGAGATCATACAGAAATCAAGAAACATGGTAAAGTAAAATATAAAAGAGTAAAGGTGAAAAAGCAGACAGAGTGTTTGGAATATGAACTATTCAAGTATGTGAAGCCTCACTTTCCTATTAATTCAAGGTCTGACTCCATGGAAAACAAGGCCACAAAGGCCAAAAGCATAGACAAGGATACTAAAACTGTCATACATATTGCAGCATGCAAAATACAAAGGCAGAAGAAATGTTAAATGATTTTTTTCCATCTGCTATCACACACTAAGATGCTTTTATCCCATTTTACTCTTCATATTGTTATACACCAAACCAGTTTGTGTGACAAGTCTCAGAAGCCCATAAATTCATTCTGCGATCTGAACTCCACCATACAAACTCGGCAGGTTCCACTATTAAGCTATTTAACAGAGGCCAGGAGATGATAAATACATTGTCATAATCCTCACAGTTATCGGGACAATTTTTGTAAGTTTTGCAAGTTGCCAGTTGAGTAAGCAGTGTGCAATGAACTCAGTGGCTGCCAAAATGCTGCAGTTGCAGAAATAACTTTTCTCCTATCAAATGTAATTAACATTTATCTCACATGATTTGGCTATTTGTATGAACAGACAAAAATATGCATTGAAAATGATAGTCATCATCTTCTCATGTACCATTTCATTCAATAAATAATGACATCTTATTGCTTAACAAGAAAAGTGATCTGAGAGGGAGGAAAGAGCTTCTTTCTATATAAAGAGATACAGGGAAAGCGAGAACTTCATATTAATGAAATTAATAATCTAGAACTGTACTTTCCAATATCACCAGCCATGCCACCTTCAATTTTCTTCTAATTTTATTGTTTTGGCATATAGGACTTTATTAGACCATTCAAATATCAAAATAAAAAGTAAAAGTTTAGTGAGTTTCAGATTTTTGTTCATTTTGTATTAAAAATTAAATAGATTAAGAATGCATAATCACTTCTCTGCCTCCACATTTGTGCAACCAAATACAGTCTCTATGTATAATAAAATCTGAGAGTTCAGAAATTCAGCTCTTCATTCGCCTTTAACCATTCTTTGAGCACCAATTTTAAAGCTAAAATTTAAAGCACATTTTAAACCCTTCGAAAATTTAAGCATAAATTAAGTAATAACTTTTAAGACACAATTTCTGCTGTGTATTTAGAATGGGAAATATCTTTCTTGACAGATAGCAAATATTTTACTTGAGCAAATTAGTTAATGTCCCTGAATTTCCCCATCCAAGAGGAGATATTAGAACTTTGTAAAGTCCAATAATTATTGCAGTTAGCAACTCCCATCATAACTACTATAAATTTTAGTGAAGAGAAGCCTAACGGAGTTCAGCTTAAGATATTTAGGCTACCTACTGTATATGTCCAATTGTGTGGTATACATTAAATCAGAAATCTGTGCTCAAGCGCATGTAGATCAATTTTTCTGTCAGTGTCTGAGTTTCTCATTTGGTGCATAGCATGAAGTAAAAATATCCAAAGTTGCATTAGAGATGAAGAAACATTTCCAGGCATGTAAGTCATATTCCAACAGCTTTGTGAACCTTTAACTAATGGAGGTTACAGAGACATTTCAGGCAATTTTGTTATGATTTCACTGCTAAAGCATCTTTCACTGTCTATTGCTGGACTCAGATTATTAGCAGGGGTGCCTCTCATCTCGCCCTCTTTAGCTGTTCACATAGCCTTTGTCAGAAGAGCAAAGTTTATTCCAGCACTTATGCAACTGCCTCTTTGTAACTGATGATACTGACATTTTAAAAAATGGCTTGTTTGTTTAAAAACCTGTAATGAAAATTTCTCAATAACATAAGGAGCACTTTTCAAACTAGTAGGCGGGCATGAAGTTAATCCTGATGAAGCGTGAGAAGCCCCTGGAAAATTTCATCCAGCCTTCCTTCTCTCTGCCCCACATATGTCTTCTTCCCTCCAACAGTCACATAAGTGCAATATTTATCCTGAGTCAGTGAATGGAGGTGGAGCTGGAGATGCAATGCTCTGTGCGTGCAGCAGCGCGGAGCTGCCCAGGCAGCACTCGCTTCTGCTCATCTCCTCTTCCAGTAGATACCACAGGGGAACGGTGCCATGGCGGTGGAGTCAGGCTCCCCTAAACACTGCTCCTCCATCATGCCCAGAGAAGAGAGGACTGTGTACAGGAGCTAGACAAATTCTTGGTGAATGGAGCTCAGGAGTTTTGCCAGGACTCAGCTATTGATCTCAGGGGATGACTGGGGTGGGAGGTGGGGGAGAAGAGGCTCCCATCTCTAGAGGCTGCATGCAGGACTGGGAGGATTTGCTGGAGCTGAAGACATGACAATTCATTTTTCTTCTGCAGGGAGGCAGAGAGAAAAGGCAGTAATTTTATGCTCAGAGATGGCTGGAGAGTGGGTGTTTATGTGCATGTGTGTGCGCCTGTAGAAGGAGGCAGGAGAGGGGAGGGCAAGGTACAAAAGAAAAGAAGAAATGGAGCTCTGTGGGAAAGGTTTGAGAGCAGTGATGTGAGTATGGAACTTTTAAACACTGACAATTTCAATCCTTTTGATGTATTGCTTTCTTCTTCAGCTCCTAATGAAAGTAAATTAAAATTCTTTGTATTCCACTAATTTATTCTGCATTAAATTTGGCATCATTACACACAGTATTTACTGAGACTTTCTTTGCCATACTGAGCATCACCTGTGGTACCACTGAGGAAAAGTCAGATAATTTTGGATACCTCTTCTTCTCTTGATAGGTCTGTTCCTTGAGAATTTATGCATAGGCTAATAGTGAGTCATGGCGCATGCTGGGTTATGCTGCTGCTCTGTTATTCATGATCTTTCCTATTCCACCTGTACGTACACAAAATAACAAGTCTCAATAAGCAAAGGCTATCAGCAGTTGATTATTACTGGCCTGAAATCATGCCTTTGAATCCCTCAGATCCATCAGTTCTGCAGAAGCTGGCAGGGCTGAGCTGGGGGTGCCTGTAACATAGTGAAGGACTAAAAGTGCACAGGAAAAATCGGTGGTTTCGCGCTGGGGCAATTCGGAGAAAGCAGGCAGCAGAAAGAGGTGGAAAACTGGACAAGAGGAAGTTGAGGTAGTAATGTGAACCTGACAGTGCTTTCATGTCTTGTAAGGGAGAGGTGCCGGTTATAGTTTAATAGAAATGTCATTGTGGCTGTATGGGAATGAAAGACACGCAAGATGTGCAGGACAGCATTAATCGTACCACTGTCACTAGCATGATACTAGGATTATTTCCCCTGATATTGGCCAGAGCCTCAGCCAGGGCTCTTGGTCCTTGTCTTGTTAATGGAGCCTGGTTGACTTTCTTCCACTGAAACCTCTAGAAAAGTCCCATGGACCACAAGGCATCCTGGTGGGCTCAGGCAGGTTGTCCTCAGGCAACTGGAGAGGAAGGCCTCCACCCACAGCACAGACACCGCCTCCCATCAGACCTCGTCACCAGCACCAGAACTCACTCTTGGTTTTAACCTTGTTTAGTTAATAGGTGGGTTTGGGGGTACATTCCTCTGTAAAATTCCACATGAAATTCATGCAACACATCAGTGCTACACATTGAACCAAAATATTTACCACATTTATCTGTTCATACTTTTTATATCATTTTAGATGGTTGCTTTATTTTAAGGGGCTTTTGTTCTAGCATAGCCAAGAGAAGTTAAAAATACTATTTTTAGTTTTACCTCTGGCCATTTTCCAGACAGGTTAGAATGGCAGCATCATTAATCAGAGTTCAAAAAGCTTTCTGGTTTTTTGGTAGATTGTTTTCGGCAACCTGTTTAGTCTGTCTTATTCCAATTATTTTCTGTATATCAGACAGTATATTTTTTAGGCCAAACTTGATTCCATCAAAAGAAAATGCTGTTACATAAGTGATTCAAGTGTTTCTAACACAGTTCTTACTCATTTAAAAAAAAGTTGTTTTGGGAAATAAGGATAATAAGAAGAATTGCACTTCAACAATTGTTTCTGTCAAAAATGCTAATCCATCCCAGGTGCCAAGCTGCTGGATTTTTATTTTAAACTTATATAGCATTGTAAATACTATCTTTATAGTCCATTCAGGTCTGAATGCAGGATTGTGATATTTTAAACATTTCCTGTGCTACAAGAATAATGAATTCCGCTTAGCTAGAGCATAATATATGTCATTTCAGGTCAACTGGAAGTGGTAGTTTTCAAAAAATATTGGCAAATTATTATTTTTTTTAAAGTTCAAACTGAAAATAATACTATATTAACAAAGTTCCATAATGAAACAAAACATTAATGTTTCTAATTTTTAGAGGGTTTTTAATTGAAATATTAAAAAAGAAAAAATTGCCACAAGCTGACAATTTCTTCTAGCTAACCCCAGCCTAGAAAAAATTCTCATAAAACATATTCTTTGTATAACCTCTTTTTACCAGCTAGATCTTAACTTTCTATTTACCAAAACTCCTAAAGATGAGAATTTTCTTAAAGTTTGTAAAGCAACATGCATGTCTGTAGTGTATGCATAGGCACCGATGCAGCGGTGCCGCGTCGGTGCTCCAGCAGTGACACCACTATCAGCACCCTCCGAGGCCACACAGCACCCCAGGTCTTTTTACAGCAATGTCTTATACAACCATTTTTAAAGGCCAGAGTTTCACCTGAGTCATCCAATTCTATGTCACACTTCCAAATGTATAATAAGTTTTCTAATCACAGTCTGTTAGAGAGACTCCATTGCAAAACAATGGTATACACATTGTATGTAATGCAGGTATCTGGATGTATCTAAAATGTTAAATACATGGTAATATAACATTGGTTATAATACTACTAGCAGATGTTGAATGTGTATGATGAAGTGCTTTTATACATGCAGGTGTGCTGAAGGTGTGTCTCTGTGTAAAAATATACATGTGCTTATCTGAATATATATACATTTATATATACTAAAAATAAACATAAAATTTTGTCCATTTCAGAAAAAAAAAATGCAGTTGTTTCTAGGAATTAGGGCAGGTAGTTGGACTATAATATTATTTTATCATACCAAAGATTCTAATACATATAACACTGAGGTGCTCCATGCCATGGAGCAGATACTTTCACAGTGATCAGCGTGGTCCCAGGGTTATGGATTTTGACTTTCTCACACAGAAATATATCCACATGTAGGTGTTAGCCTCATTTTGCATGTGTCTGTTAGAATTAGGAGCTAATTTTCTTTCACTATGAATTCTGCATTGAACATGCTTTATCTTGGGTTGGCAGAAAAAGCCAGGTTTTCCCTGATTTGGGTCTTCTACCAGTTAAGTGCAGGAGTGGCACTGGCCACAGAAATCAACCTCAGGTCATCATCCCCCTTTGTCTCTCACACACACGTAGCTGGAAGGAAGCTGAGGGGAAGAGACAGACCAAGTACAGGAAAAAGGAGGGACTGGAACAAAGACCCTAAAGCAAAGGATAAAATATAAAGTGTAATCTCAATAAAGACTGGGTCAAAATCTGTTTGCACAATGCAAACACATCAAATGCATGTAGACAACCTTTAATCTATCATTTTCTGAATTTGAAAGTTTTATTTTTGTGTATATAATAGATATCATAATAGAGACTTGAAACAGTCCCTCTCCGAGTCAAGACTGGAAGGAGAAAGCCAGTGTCTTAGTCAGTGCCTGATAGCCTTGCGTGGCTGTGAAAGCAGCCCTATCCAGCTGACAAGCGGAGCGATGCCTAATACCTTGTACAAGATAATTGCATCCACTTCAACAGGCGAGATTTTTACTCTTTCTTGCAGTGGCAGCAAGTTCTTCTCCCAAATCTTAGGAATGACATGGGCTACCATGACTTTTTTGTGACCTCTGTTTGCATCTTGCAATAGCAGTTATTAGGGACAGGCTATATATCGAACTTACTCCTTCAGAGTAATTTAAATTTCTCATGTACTGTAGCCTTACTATTATATTGCTATCAGTGATGGAATAGATGTTCTTCTAAATCCTGATTTAGCTGGAAAAGAGAGGAATCTCATTAAGCTCGTATAATTTTTATTCCTTTTTCTTTTCACCTCTTTACATTTCAGTCAATTTGATGCAACAGTATTAATTTGCCATTAAATGAAGGCACACCTTGTATTTTTGTGTTTGAATTAGGCAGCATGTCTGTTTTTTAATTTGGGAGAGTGAGGCATTTGAGGAAATTGCAGAATGCTCACGTAACTAATTTCTCTTTTAATGGTGACAGCTTTTAATCTCTTTCACATCTTGTTGGTATCTGAGCACATCTGGGTCTTACTTAGGTATTCAAAATCTTTGTTATGCCTCGAGAGCATCCTTCCCAAATGGATTCTATTTGTGCAAGTGAAAAAGAATATATTATCCGTCATCTTAAACAGTCTTGCTTTTGCACATTCCCTTTAACTACACGAAAATAACCATACAGACAAGTACTCGTTCTACTTCTTTTCATGGTTGGGGGGAGGGTGAGAATCCTTCAGTAGAAGTGTAGAGAGTGGGTAAGAACCAAGTTGGGAAAATATTTAATTATAATCCCAAGTAGAACCTGACTAGGCTCCAGTGGAGGAGAAGCACAGTTGTTACGTGCAAACAGTTCTTCCCTGTGCGCGCAGAAGACTTGCAATCGCACCTAAACCTCATCTTTGGCATTACTCATTTTAATGATGCTATCATTTTTAGAATGCCAGGACAGGGTCATTGATAGGTTTAGGGAACATGTTTTTGTACGGTTATCTACTGACAGGCAAGGACTGTGCAAATAGAGCAATACCTTTCAGCTTCCTCGGCCAACATGTGGGACAGTAGGCACTGATACCAGAGGGATTTATCCTACATTTTCTCCACACCATTATGTCTCTCCCTCAGCTGCTGCTAGTATTTTGCTTTTTTTTCTCTATTTCCATGTCACTTAAATGACATTATCAGTTCCACTATTCCCAGCCCTCTTGTGCTAGGCTGGCTTTGAAGGATCTCTGGTGCTATGGAGCTCTTTCTGATAGCAGCAGCCTAAAGCTGGACATAGAGGCAGATGGTCTCAGCTTGGTCGGAGAAAAGGCTGTCCTGTGCTTTCAAGCCCATGTGAACACAGCTGGAAGAGAATGTGCCGCCTATGGTTATCAGCAACACTGCACCAAAGAAACATCTCTGCTTGCTGTTCTATAAATTCAGGTTTGCCTCAGAATCCAAAATACACTCTCCAGTTTTTAGACTAGATAGACCTCCTTCTAAATCACTACTCTTTTTGAAGCTAGCTGAAGCTACATAAATAAGTGTGAAAATATGCATACCTCTGGTTTCCAAAAGTGCCTTTTGGATGAGTTCTACTAGGAGCGCTTTATGGTATTCAGCATTTAATCCACAGTTTGTTGCAATAAATCCTGGAGGACATTGAAGTCTGAGAAAGAAAATGGATATGGTCACTGCAAACACCAAAGTTAGTGTCCTCTCTTTTTACAGTCTTCATCAAATAACAAATAAGCACATTGAAAAGCTTTCACATTAGTTATCCCTAGCATATTGAATAATTCATAGAAGTAGTGTTAATAATTGTACTATAGTGACATTAACAGCATGGTATCAGGCTTTTTCCTTGGATAAACCTCCTCCGCTGTCCCTGGTTAATCAGAATACTCCTTGCCATGGGAATGCTAGCAGTGCTGTTACAATAATTCTCTTATGTGGGATAATAATATACATATTTTTGGAGTGATAGTGAAAAGACTGGATTGTTTCATTCTCAATGAAAATAAATTGATAGAACTTTTCAGAATTTGTTTCTTCACAGTGTTTAACTATAATTCCACTTATTTATTAACCCTGAAGCTCCAGTCTTCACAATGATTCAGCAGTAGTTTGCAGTATTCCAGGTTCACCAGACATTAAATACATTGATAGATTTGTTCATCTTTATGTATGTAAAATTTGTCAAGGCTAAACAATTTTGGGATTCCTTGCTGACAAAAGCTAAAGCACTGCCAGTTTGAAAATGCTGTGATTTGTTCTTCTAAAAATTATGAGAAAATAATATATAAACTCTTAATAGTATAAAAATAGAGCAATAATAATATAACTAGATTACTATGTTAATATAATTATATTATTATAATTACATTTTATAATTATAACATTTAGTACATTGTTTTCAATTATTGTAAAAGCTTATTCTATGTTACAAACAGGTTTATTGTCCTATGAACGGGTACACATTCTCCTTACTATATCCACTGTAAAATCCATGAAATCAAAACGAAGTCAGACAAACACTGAATTCATTTTCCCAGTCAGGCTTAACTTTGCTGGTAGGACAATATTATTTATAGCGATGTCTCTCTTATTAGTGTCAGCAGCCCCAGTTTTGGTTTGAGTGATTCATAAAGGCAATTTTGAATTTCTTTTCGTGAACTTGTATATTCTTGGTTATATTAAATGCAGAAAGAATTAAAATAGACAAGGAGCCCTGCTTTCCTTTTTATACCTAGGGGTGTTTGGGTTTTTTAGTTTAACCTTAGGTGAGTTTCTTCTGACTGCAATCCCCATTGGAATTAATGACTGTGTCATTTCACTGTATTTCTACAAATCACTCATATATACAGCTGACACTTTACTGTGGTTTTTTGTCTGGCAATTGCTTTCTGGCAGGGCATGTATGTGAGCATTGTGTGCACAGGAGCCCGAAAAATTAATAATTTCATACTTGAATTGTCATAAGATGCAAAAAGGACAGAAGCAGTTTTAAAACAAATTGCCACCCATTTTTAACACATTAATTTTTAGAGCAGGATTCACCAACATACTCTGGGCTTTTTGTGCCTGCCTGAAGCAGGACAGGACTCAGACACGCAGCCAGTGAGGATATTTTTAAAGACAGGGCAGAACAAAGCGCCCAGCACACATCGGTTTCCTTTCCACTTTCTCCAGTGCTCTGCTGCTGGCATTCACATCCCAAATTCCTCCTGCTCCTTCATTCCTGTATCCCACAGCACACACACTCATCCGTTGCTTATCCTTAGTTATCTGCTGTCTCTAACAGGCTGCAGCCCTGCACACATGGTACTTTTACCCGTCCTCATGCACCTGTCACGCCGCAGATAGTTCTTAGAAGGAAGTTTGGGAAATGGCTGTCCCATTTCCCACCATCTTCACAGGCTTACCAAGTAAGGGTAAGTTGTGCATAAATTATGTTTGAGATAAATTTTCCATGATTTGCCTTTTGTCATTATGGCTACTACCCCCAGTCAGATGGGGGACCACAACTTGCTCTCAATTTTTGATGGGCATAGAAGCAATACAGGAGCAGTGGTAGCACCTACTTTATCAGGAGCAGGATAGAAACATTGTATGGAAGCAAATGACAATAAGTGGTAGCCTTCTGAGGAAAAACTAGGTATAATGATCATTTTGGGAAGCGCTTTTTAACTACAGGCCACCCGTGGGATGATTCACAGTGAGAGCATTAGGAGATGGCAGGCATACTGTGAGATTGCTTTTGAAGTCTGAACAAATAGTCTGATACAGGATCACAGTCATTCATAATAACACATTTTAATGTACTTTTATTCATTGGCTAATTAATAAATTCAAACATCCAGAAAATTAATTCTTTTCTAAAGAGGAAGATATGGTGTGTTGTCAAATACAACAGAGGTTTAGTGTCCCTTTATATAGAAAATCTGAGATTTGACAATTGAACAGCAATTGACATATCCATAATGCGGTTTAGTTTGTTGCCAGGGTTAGGATCCAAGTGTCAAGCTGAACCCCTACATTGCCCTGGAAAATGGCAGAGTATTTACTTTGCAGTGGTGTTATCACTGTTCAAATAGCTACTGCAGTGGAAATGAAGTCACACCAGAATTGCGACTCCACACTGCTATAAACTGCAAATTCTCGTCTCTCAGAAAGCTTGTAAACCAAACCAGAAAACAGAGAAGGTGAATGAGGCATACAAGGAGGCAGAATAGCTAGTGAGAGATTGGATATTCCTCATTAAAGGAGAATGCGATTCTTAGCCATGCAGCTGTACGGGTGAAAAGTGACCTTTGCGTAACCACTGCAAGGCTGGCGTTTCCTGTGTGTTTTAAAGAACTCTTAAAGAAGGGGCTTGGTGGGACTCTTGTTAATGATTTTTGCCTCTGACATCTCACCAAGAATTATTATGTAAGCTGAATTTTGTAGTTTAGACGCAGTGTAGTATTCAGGAATGGGCTGGGGAAAAAAGCATAAATTATTCAGTGGTGAAGGTGTTAAATTGTTTTGCAAAGAATAAAAATATATTGTCCTTGAAAATGAGTGCTTGGCAGAAAGAGGCTCTAGAGATATTAAGATAACATTTGCTTGGAAGGAAGGTCAGTTTGATAATACATTACCCTCTATTAACCTGGAAAAATACAGTAAAACCTGAGAGAACCAAAAGGAACTCCACTATTTCTCTTTGCCATACAATTTTAAAGTATGAAATATATTTATACATTCCTGAAAAAATATTGAGTAAATCTTTTGGTATAGAAATTATGTGAGAAGCTCTCTGAAGTAGAGGTAACTTTTATGTTGATGGTTTTAGTGTCAAAAAAGATAAAATAGAGGTAATACATAAGATAGGCATGTATCAACCTAAAGGTTGAACAGCCTTTATAAAACTCTTAAGTAGAAAATTACTCATATATGATCCATACATTTGTGTGAGATATTTGTTATGAATTGGTAATCAAAGATTACTCCATTTTACATGCACTGAGATATTTGTATGTAGTAGACTATTAGTAAAAATCCATTTATTTAACTGGAAATTATTTCAGTGTTTTGATATATTTAAATTCTGCTTGATACAAATATAATGCTTCCTGTCTTTCATTTTGTATAAAAGCATTAACCTGTAGTAATCCAGCCTCCTTTTGAAGTATCTGTCTCTACCTATGGAAGGTGCTTTTAAGGGAAGGACCTTGTAAATCCAGTTGACTGCTTTCAAGATGCAGCAAGATTTGAGAAATTATATATATGTACAAATGTAAACACACATATAGATATTCTGAATTTGGGGTTTGGCAAGACAGTAGACGCTCTAATAACTAGGATGAAGCAGTGAATGAGCCCACAGTTCATTACAACTGACAGGATTGAGGACACCAGATGTTTAGCCAGAACCAGATCCTCCAGCATAAAGTTTGGGAGTGAATTAATAGTGTTAATAGCAGTGTCTGGGACGACAGTAACTATAAACATTTCTTATGGGAAGCATTTGGGTGCATATTATTACAATAGATTGAACTAACTAAACAGTACATCATAGCAACACCTTCAGATTTGGTGCCTGGCATTTGGCTCCACATCCATGGTTTGGCTCTGAAATAAGCACGCTGATTTTCAGAGTGAGCTCAGTCAGCAGAACGTGGACCTGAGCAATGAATACACAAAAAATCCACAAATCAAAGCTTTTAGTCGTAGCTTTAAATTAAGTTAATGACCTGACTGATAGTGAAATCAGATTTGCACCGGTCGCAGAGAGTCAGCTGCTGAAGTCAGGCACCTGGATGAATGCTCTTTTTGAGTGTAGCAAGAAAAACGGAGTATTGATCCAACAATGATGAAAATCATCGTCTTAGTAAATAGATAACAGAGTCATAAAACCGCCCTGGTTCTGGCAGTAATTCCCACTTCAGTCACAGGGAATGTCCTCAGAAACCGAATATCTCTAAAATCAAAATGAACTTTCAAGTTGTACCTCTATAGATCTTAAATGGAGACTAATCCTACTCATCTGTCTTTGCACAAGTTTTTTAAGTGTCCAGCTAACTGCTGTTACTTTCACTAAGTACAAATTTAGCATGTGACTAGTTATTGCTTGTCCTCATGGTGCTAGCATCACTCAAAGAAAGGAAAAAGCTCTATTAACCATTTCAGTTCACAAGTAAAACATGACTGCCTATTACTAAAAATTCCCAGTTACAGACATAATTCAACATATAGAGACATTTGTCTTTGTGCTACAGCCTCTCTGTAAAAGCTCCATCTAGTTCCTCACCTCATCCATCTCCCTCTTTCCTTCCCAGCAGTTTATGTCAAGAATTAGCAGTTGCAGTGGTGTGCGGTTGACAATGCTGCTGAACATGTCTTCCGCCAGGGACCGGCGGCACGTTGCCAGGCTTCCAGGCGGGGACAGGGGCTGCTTGGTATTTACATCATGCTCTACCATACCCTTATGCCTTTAGGCTGCCGGGAGGCTGGCTGGGCTACTTTCCTCCTCCTGGGATCCATTACCTAGATAAATGTGACGCTCTGCGTACAGAAATAAAATGTTGTGCGTACAAAAGCAAATGTGTTGTAAATTTTGACCTCGTTTTTCTAAAGAAAAAAAAAGGGGTTCATTTCTACATGAGCCTCTGCTGACAGTGACACCTTTCAAAGTGATCTCAAATAGCTAGGCAAACATGGCATACATTTTTTATCTTGCTTTTCAGACCCACTGATATTTTGTCATGCAGTTCATCCACACCAGGCATTTCAGGATGCGCAAGTAGCTCCTGCAAGCAAAACATGGACAGAACAGGCTTTCATAATTTGTAAATAAAAGGCTGCCTTGAAAATTGGACCTTTTTCTTTTTATATGGTCTTGCCTCCAAATTACTTACCACCTTTTAAATATTTTTTTTTGTAAAGTGGCACTTTTAGCATCCATGCTATGCCTTCAGATGCCTGAAGAAGTGAAAAACTGTCTAGCTAGGAAGAGAATTTGCTTGCTCTTTAGCACTTTATGAGCAGCATTCATTTAAGCATTCTTTTGCTATTGCTTTATTTACATTTTTAATCTGCATTTTTTCATGTTTACTGGATCAGCAAATAATCAAGGTCTTTAGATTTTTTTGGAATGTATTTTATTCCTCTCCCCAAAAAAGTTAAATGCCTCTAAATAGCTTTTACCACTATATGCAAAATACAAATAAAATGTAAATAGTTTCTTCTACTAATCCACATCTGCCTGGGTGTAATTACATGATACATGCTGGTTAAGCACAAAAATTTTGAATAGACAGCTTTTTAATTAGGCATGTGCATTGGGTCACAGTAGAATTAAAATAGGTTCTGAAAAATTGATTGTATAAAAATGGCACCTGCTTACTCAACAGATCTGATTCTTGGGTGAAGTTGCAGACACATGCCTGTGCCACATCCTTCTGCTGGCCCTTCCAAGTTCGGAGCCAGCGTGCTCAGTCTTTCCAGTGATGGGGACAGATTTTAGCCCAAGTTGACCTCTTCTACAGTGATGCTTTGCAGAATTACTGACGCGCAAATGTGCCAAAGAGCCAATTTACATCTGTTGCTCAGGTTTCATTAAGAGGAAAATTTAGGCCTATCTAATGCAGGTTTAAGTGCCCGAATGCCTAGAAATACATTTTGGTTTCACCTTCTGTCGGATTTAGTAAATCATAATTTTTGTTACCCTGATTTTTTCCCCTGAACCTCCATTCCCAGGGTCCAGTGAGTGAAAGGAGGATCTGTGGATAGTGGTTACCTGTCCACTTTGCAGAGTTTGTCTGCACACGGGTAAAACTTTCTGTACAAGGTGAAAACTGGGAAACAGTTCTTCCATGCCAGTATGAACAGAGATATTTTAATGGGCTGTTCAGTGTTCTCACATACCAGCAAGTGGTCCTGAAATTATTTCCGAGCGCAGAGGCAGCTGAGCATTATGTCTCCCAGCAGCTCTTTTCATTTCACTGTGGCTGCCACAGTGCTATCTATCAGATAAAGTTGTTACAAAGCTAATAATAAAGTGGTCAATTTTAAATTTAGCTCTCCCGATCAGTAGCTGTGGTTATTATATGCAGGTACCTCTCCCCAGGTTACATTCTCGATAGGTTTTAGCAGTTAATTTAATGTTCATTTAAAAAAAAAGTTAACATTTTCTTGGCAGGTGTTTTAAGTATTTCAGTATTAATATGCTATAGTCATCGTACACTGCAATCTCCTCTAAGAAGTTATTATAATTCAATAATTTTTATTTTAAAAATAAGAGTAATTATGTAATGAGTATAAACAAAAAGTAGAGCCAAATTTTTCAAAAAAAAAAATAAAGTGGGCTACCATGAGCTGCAGGATCCTAGGTTTTGTCTTTTGTCTATGAAGATTATGCCATGCAGATGTTAGCAGCTAGAGCCAAACTGGTGTTACAAGGTTCTGTGGTGGGGCAGAGTACAAGAAAACAGAGAATTTCTGTTTATGCAGAACTTTTTGAAATCTTTTACATCCAAGGAAATGCCTCTACCCATTCATAACAGGAATTATTTATTCACACACTGGATTAACACCTATGGCAAGTGAAAGGAAGTTGAGATTCAAAGTTTCAGAATATAATTTGGCTGCTACTGTTTAACCAAATGATCCCTCATGCACTTGTTCTCTGTACTGCTGCTAGTAACTGTATGTGCACATGTAAAAATGGCTCATTTCTCATGAACCTTCGCCTCTTTCATGACCATCAGTCATGTGCTGCTGTTATTAAAATTGCTCCCATGTTTCATATCTCAGTACTGGAAACATGCTAACACCTCTGAATTTATCATTAATAGGCTACAGTGCCAGCAATCTTGCAGCACTTTGCAGAAAGAGAAGACAAGGTCACTGCTGAGAAGTCACAGAAATAGCTGGTAATTACAGTAGTGTGGGTGGGCAGGTGAAGGGAAAGATTCAACGATAAAGTTGTCACGTATTGCTAGTTCTGAAGCTCAGGCAAAGTATGCATATGCAGAATTTAAAGTATATGGCTGAGAAATGCAAGTGGGAATAAATAATGCCGGAGAAGTTAGCAGAGTTTACCTGGGCTATAAATGCAGAAAAAACAAAAAATGCAGCCTGAGTCTTGCAGAGCTGGTGGTTCCTGTGCTCACTTGCCAAACCATGGGCTGTCTCCAGCTCCATTGCTATGGGCTTGGGCTAGGGTAGCAGAGCTGTCTCCACCCCACACCAAATCACAGCATTCTGTCATATTTTAAGCACACGAACACAGATTCTCAGAGCTTGATCCAAAACCCATCAGAAACAATGGAGATATTTCTACTAAACTTTGAATGCAGACATAAATTAACAACAAAGATCTAATCTGCATTTTTTCCTCTGCATGCATAGCAGAAACAATAACTGGAGTCACTGAATAATATAGGTTCTTCAGAAAGGAGGGAAATAGAGCTGGTAGCATTACATGAAACATTAGGATAATTTGTAATGAAATGAGTTATGTCAATAAAACAGATTCTGTTTTGATCAAGCACTTCAAGCATGAAAAAAGTATTTTTGCAGAATTATTGCTTGCAGAAAATCCCCAGGGTGCCAGATTTAACTCTGCAACATTATTGCAGAGAGGAATGTAAGTAAGAATCTGTCATTAAAGGATGTTGAAGCTCACAAATTTCTTCACCAGTTGCAGATAATGGTAATTTAGATCTGGTTTTTGCTTTGAAATATGTAGGTAACAAAATTTAACTTTTAACAAAGCATCCAGGCATTGAGTTCATTAGCATTACATGACAAAATAAGTAATGATCAGCAAACTTTAATAAGCAAAACAAGCTAGTTAAAGAAGTGAAATATTCTGGAGCTTTATGGGTATTTCTGTGAAGAGGACATCACATTTCATCCAGTGTAACATACTGTGCTGTATCTGACAATGGGGGAGTAGGTTCAGCCACCCAGGAAGTCCCCTCCAGACCTATGTTCCTGTATTTCTCTGTTAAATGCAAGAGCCTTAAGTAAAGCAGAGGTAAGACACTTCAACAGATTTGGTGTCTGTCAATATTCTCTAACATTCTTTGACCTAATGCTGAATTTGGACGTTGGCTGCTGGACACCAGAATCTGTTCTTGTTACGGTGTAGATGTTTGAGATGTAGGACAGGATATTTATTGTCTACTCTATGGGGTATCTTATCAAACCTACCACTTCATCTAGACAGTTTCATTGAGATGCCCTCTCCATAGACCAGCCATCCTGGTCTCCCTTATCCCTGAGCAGTCAAGATAGGTTTCGTAGGGCATATGTAGACTTTGTACAGGCTAGTGAGGAAGACAAAATTGAGGAGAGCACCCAGTAGTGAGGATGTTGAAGTACAGAGATGTTCAGCCTGGAGAAGAGAAGGCTCAGGGGGATCTTACCAATGTATGTAAATACCTGAAGGTAAGGTGCAAAGAAGATGGAGCCAGGCTCTTCCCAGTGGTGCCCAGTGACAGGCCAGAGTCAATGGGCATAAACTGAAACACAGGAGGTGCCGTCTGAACATCAGGAAACTCTTACTGTGAGGGTGACTGAGTGCTGGAACAGGTTGTCCAGAGAGGTTGTGGAGTGTCCCACCTTGGAGATATTCAAAAGCCACCTGTACATGATCCTGGGCAGCTGGTTCTAGGTGACCCCACTTGAGCAGGGGCGTTGGACAAGATGGTGCCTTCCAACCTCAATCATTCTTTGATTCTGTAAGCAAGTTCCAGTCGTTTTAGTAGGTCTAATTCTAAAAGCCAAGCAAAGTTTGATGCTTAATATAAATGTTCTGCTTAACTTCAAAGATACCCACTCACTGTGAAACTGTGATTTCTGGAGGCAGGCTATGGCTTGCTCAGAAAATCAGGCAGGATTTATAAAGGGGATCGCTATTATGCTTGTCCATATGCACCCATTATTATTAGAAGCAGCAGGAGAGAACAGGCAGAAAGATGCTACAGGAATCTTTCAGGGAGTTTTCCTAAAGTAGAGAGGGTTTGAACTTTGTGTTAGCATGCCTCTGGCTCTGTAATGCTCTTATCTTATCTCTCTCTTCCTACCAAGTGCTGCTGGGTACTTCTCTCTGTGTCAGCAATGAGAAACTCAGCCTGGAATATGAGTTAGATTTGGAGAAACTCCTACAGTCCAGGGATGTATTTCAAGGATTTCTGAAATTAACCCCTTTTATTCCTCCTTCATGTCTCATGATCTGAAACTCCGTCTCTTCCCAGCTTACCACTGTAGCTTTTTCTTTGAGTTGAGCTGAGTAACTCCTGCCTTTTTCCCCATCCCTCTTAACCTTCAGCCATATGTTCTCCATATGACAGTACAGCATTATGGGTCCCAAATGCTTTAACTGTGAGTGAGTTACAACTTCAGAGTGTGCCTAGACGTGCTATTCATGTTATACCTCAGAAACCACGAAGACCTTTAAAAATGTTGATTCAGGAAATGCTAAAGAATTTTCTGCTGTCTTGAGAGGGATAATACAGGGTCTGAAGAAGGAGTTCTTACCCAAGACCTTCTAATGCTCAGTTTTGCCTGTTTAGCAATTGGGGAAAGGGGCTACTTGGCCTATATATCTCCTGATTGCACTCCTTGTGCACAATCTAATTTCTTTTCACTGGAGACCTATGTAATGTCAACAAGTTTATCTGATTTTATGATTTATGAAAAACATACTGGTTTAAGTTTTATATCATAGCTAATCCTGTACAAATGCATAAAGTGAAGGGGTAAAAGCAGAGAATGATTTACTTGCCCAGCACAATAAATGCATTATTCCTTTTGCACCCTGCCTGAGTATTGCAAGAGAGGATGAACAAACAGATTGGTCTCCTCCCACCACATATCTGCATTCCCAGCACTCAGGGAAATAAAGACTGCATGGATTAAAAAGTTGCAAGGGTACTATTAAGGCATAAGCTACTGAAGCAGGAGCATGCATTGAAGAGGTCTCAGTTCAACAGTATCAGTCCTGTTATGAGCAATGTCAGCCTCACTGCTGATGCGGAAGCCAGGGAGAACACAGGTAAGCGCTTTCTATACCAGGGCATGAGCAAATCACAATGAATTGCAGCCATTGCCACAATAATTTAGTACAGTACATTCTTTCTCTCTTTTAAATCTTGCCTTTTGAAAACTGTTTTACTCTCAGCTGCTTGAGGCAGAAACATTGGAGATCTTTCAGCGCTGCCTATGAAGTGACCTTAACTCTTTTGCTTATAGTTTGAAATCTATTTATGATGTACATTTAAGGCAGTATTTGCAGCTCCTAAGGTTTCTGTGAATAATATTCACAAACATTTAAACAAACTCTCTTAGTATTTTTTTCCCTTGACACCCTCTGAAGAGATCTTTCTCTGAATCACAATTTGTGCATATGCAATTAATTACTGTCAGGCTGTTAGACACGCTGATCGTGTGGGAATTGACCATTTCGTTTTCACATAGAAACAGCCTTTGCCTTGCGTTGTCACATAGAAACAACCCTTGCACTGGCATCTTGATGATGCTCTTTTCTCCTCAGTTTGCTTGATTAGATCTTTTGATTGAAATACTTGAAAGACATAATTTCATAAATGCACTTGAAGCAATTCCACACAAACAACCTCATCCTCCCTAAATCATTCTCATTTTATTGCTGAATTTTCAAATAGCATTAAAAACCATTACATTATGACAGGTCAGTTATTGAACTGTGTATCCTGTAGATGCTTCACAGTGTTGTCTGTATAAATGCTTTCCTGTTCCTAATTAATGGTAGGATAATAAGACAGTCTTCGCTTAGAAAAATAGTTTACCTTGTGGAGTTCTCTAACCAAACATCCTTCTCCTTTGTTATAAAGATGCAAACTGTTTTATCAAAGTGGAAACTGACTGTGGGTCATCAAATTATTCTGAATATAATTTGTACTGATTACTCATTTTTATTTTAATATGCACCTTAATAGTACTGTAAAAAATTATCTGTGGCTATAATTATATAGATCCATTCTAACAACAAGAAGAAACTTGAACTTACTTCTGAACTTTTCAGTAACAGAAGCTGGTTGGTGCATGAACAATATAGAAACCCATAAATAGCCTGTTCACTTAAAGTATTCTGCTTTCACATATGCTCTGACTGGTAGCGCTATACTATACATGAGACAAGATTTGGAGATAAAGGTAGTACCTTTATTTTTATTTGACCAGCTGGTTTAGCTGGAAATATTAAACTGATTTTCAGACATTTGCCTAGCTTTTTCTAATAAAAAGCTATTATACCTACCTACAAAATTTGTCCTGTTATTGTCCTTGTACCATCATGGCTACAACAAAATGCCACTAAACATCTCTACGATATGCAAGATACAGTTTAGTTCATGCCTAGAATGGGAAATGGCTGTAGTAGTCCTGGATGTCTGATAGCAAGTAATGACATTTAATAGGAAACTGTCAATATCATGATCAATGCAAAAAGTATTTCCTTATGTGCTTGCATGCACAGTCTTGCATCCCTATTCATTGATTCTTAAGACCACGAGTGCTTACTCTTCCTTTTTTTTTTTCTTTTACTCTTCACCAAACAATGGTATTCCTTGACAACCAACCCTCCAAATAAACGTTGATTGTATCTTGTGAAAAAATAATCTGTGGGCTACACTGAAAGGAGCTGAAAAAATAGGGAAGAAATGTTAAGAAAAGGTGTATGTCTGGATACAGCTTAATTCTCCAGCTGCGAGCTTCCACTGAAAAGAAATAGTACTGTCATTGTCTATTTGTATTACATTTGTTGGCAGTCAGACTTTACTTTTTTGTCTCCATTACTTGAGTCAGTACGTTAATCTAATTTATTTTATTATTTAGTAGAGTTCTACCTATCTCATAAAAAAAAAAAATGCACTGCATATACAGTAACTGATGTTGTCTCATGTTGTCACTATTCTTTTCTTCTCTTTTTAGGTGATGTCATTGTCTATATTAATGAAGTTTGTGTCCTTGGACATACTCACGCAGATGTAGTCAAACTCTTCCAGTCTGTTCCTATTGGTCAGAGTGTCAACTTGGTGCTATGTCGTGGATACCCTTTGCCCTTTGATCCTGAAGATCCTGCCAACAGCATGGTGCCACCCCTTGCAGTAATGGAGAGGCCTCCGGTAGTGGTAAATGGAAGACATAACTATGAAACTTATTTGGAATACATTTCTAGGACTTCTCAGTCTGTTCCAGATGTAACAGATCGACCACCACACTCCTTGCACTCCATTCCAGCAGATAGTCAGCTTGATAGCACATTCCCACCACCTGCCCATGATGATAATGTATCAATGGCTTCTTCTGGGGCCACCCAAGCTGAACTCATGACCTTAACCATTGTGAAAGGGGCCCAGGGCTTTGGCTTCACTATAGCAGACAGTCCTACAGGACAGAGGGTGAAGCAAATTCTAGACATTCAGGGATGTCCTGGTTTGTGTGAAGGTGACCTCATTGTTGAGATCAACCAGCAGAATGTACAGAACCTGAGCCATGCAGAAGTAGTGGATATACTTAAAGAATGTCCTGTTGGAAGTGAAACTTCTTTGATTATCCATAGAGGAGGTAAGTTTGGAAAGTCTGTACAATTACGAAAATGTGTGTAAAAGGTTCTAAACCATAAGACATACATATATATACTCACTACATCCTTGTGTGCTAGATTGCAAATTAATTTCCATGTTGCGGGAGGTAACACCATTGGTTCTGGAAAAGTGTGTCTGCAATTAAGTATCCTAGGCAAAATCTAACAGTTTGTTGTACGTTCCTTTTTGTGTTTTGAGTGTCAATGGTCCCACCTCTGTATAAGGGTAAAACTAGAGCAGTTCCAGACCACATAATAGTTTATATGGTATCTGCAGCAAACTCTTATAGTCCCAAAGCAATGATGTAAGCTTTAGATATATTTGTATATATTGACTCATTGAGGTAGATCAAAATCAGAGCAATCTATTAGCACTTTACAAGGTTACTGGTTTCGATAAGCCATTTTACCTCCTTTTTCTGCATTGTAAAAGTATTGTACAACAGTTGTTTTGTTTCTTTCTTGACAACGAAGATCCATAGTACATTCTTCTCTGTTTTTAAAAAGTAGCTTCTAGCAACTTAGTTTTTCTGACCAGCATGAGAGTAAGCTTGAATATACACCACTGGAAGGGGAGAGTCAAGACTTGTCTGTAAGGAAGCAATAACAACAGAAGTCTTAATACCTTGACGGTTATAAGTAATTTCGTAGCTTTTTATATTTTAGCCAAACAAATTTTCTTCAATGTTTTGAGATGAGCACCCATCACAATTTATTATTACCTGAAGTGAATAATGATTGAATTTCTTTAATTAAAGATCTTTGTTCCTCTCAAGGCATTCATACGTCACTGAATGTAAGTTATGCTGTGCTTCAAAAGAAAAAAAAAAAGGATTTTACACAAAAGTACAAATTACTTTCCTTCTGAAGAGTAAAGGTGGGGAAGTGAAGCTTTAATGTTTGTGTACGCCAAATGCTCATCATTAGAAAACCTACAAATCCTTAGAACAATGAATATACTAACATTTTATCAAATTGCAGAAATAACAAACATAAGGTGATTTAAATATCTATAGATTCATATAGTCAATAAAGTAACTTTCATATCTATATTTAAAAGAATGTTTTATAAGAGACAGAATCTGACATTTCTTTGGAATGAAACCAAATTAAGAGTGATAAGTAAAGGCCAATTGGTGTCACTATAGTATTTGAACTTGGAGAAAGTTAATTGTTGCAGAAGTGCTGTATTAGTTGGTATTAAATCTGGTTTTATTTGATATCCATTAAGAATCTGGAACATTGGAGTAAGCAACATTTTTTCTGAAGATTCTGACAAATTAGGGAGAATTTAATAGCAAAAAAAGAGTATAAAGGGGATTAGAAGGGTTAATGTAACCCCAAAAGATGGAATTTTATTTTGGAAAAAATCAAGCTAATCCCCCTCTAGAGGAAAACAATTCAGAACACCAATCTTCAGAGACAAGTGGAGTGTGAAATCCAGTATGCTGAACAAGCCTGACAAAAAATAGACAGCAAAATAGATATTTCAGCAATCAGTGCAGGACAGTAGCAAAAAAAAAAACCTGAAGCAGCAACATACTCATGCTCATAGGGATAATTCCTCTCTCTCAAGAGAATTTCTTCTTAGAGCATTGATTCATGATCAAAACAAGTTGATCCACATGATAGTTTAACAAGTTCTGGTACATTAACTGAGCTGTGGTTATTTTCTACACATTGCTGTGGCAGATAGAAGATACTGCACTGAGCTCAACCCTCAATAAAAGCCGTATAGATTTACAACATCTTGTCTTTTGTCAGGCCAAACACTGAGGTACCAATAGTTACCCTGGCTCAGCTGACACAAAATACTAGGTCTAAATGCATTAACATGTTCCTGAGTCTTAACCTTCTGTTGCTGGGGCAGGGGGTCATTGGTTGCTTTAGAGAATGCGGAGAAGAGAAAGAGAGCATGTTTTGTTCATGGTAAAACTATAACCAAGATGAAAGCAACTGTTTGGAATGCTATAGAGTGATTAAATTTAATGGGATGATACAGAAGAAATGGAAGTTTACTATCAGAAATTTCTGTAGATCAGAAGTAAGGAATATACCTTAATGCAAGGTTGTTAGACTCTAAAATTAAAGAAAAGGCTTGTTTATTTGAGTGATTCAAAAGAAGTGAAAAAATACAGTGTATGAGGCAAATCTACCTGAGAAATGGATAAATCATTGCTTAACAGAAATATGAGAACTGTCTTAAGGTGACAACTGGTATTTTTTTCATAAAATCATAGGAAAAGGGAATCCATGTGACCAAATATACATCTATAGTGCAGCTAATTATATCTATGCTAGTCATCATGTCTCCTTTTATAGTCCCTGGGCAGAAACAGGCCTTTCTAGGGTGCAATTCATGTCATTCCAATGTAGATGTTTCGAATAAGTCAGGTGTACCCTAAAAGTATATATTCTGCTTGAGTGACTATAAAGGGAATCAAGGATGACTGGTTCAGATGTACATGACTATCCCACATGTTATGAATAAGAAACAGATGATAAGAATTGGTCATGGGAGATAATCTGAATACAAAACAAAATTCTAGTACTTAGAGAAACCTGCTATCATTCTAAAATATTTAGTCTGTGACACCAGTGAAGCAAGGCATACTTTCTTGTTACTCATGGATCCAATTTTTGGTTTATTATCTCTAATGTGATATGACACTTAAATAATGCCATCATTTTCCATCATTACCCTGTGCATCCTGTCTTTAGTGTCTCATTTTTAAGATTAAGGCCAAAGTACTATTCCTGCCTGTGGAAGAGGAAGGCCATGGTTTGCATAAGGTTGTGTGTTGCCTTGTGATGTATTCTGTCTCTGATATGAATATGGCCTGACTGCATAGTTCACTGGGGCAAATCCATTTTTGCAAGTGACTTAATTTCTCTCTCTCATCCAGCAATCTTATCTACAAGAAACAGATTGACATTGGCTGAGATATATTCTCACTATAGGAAAGAAAGCATCTTATACAGGAGAACATGCTCCCTTGTACGCATATAGTATGCATGCTACAGCACTTAAAAGTCATTGTCCCTCCAGTTTAGGAAGTCAACAGCCAGAGTATGCTGGGGAAGGAAAGGTCTGCATGTTTCAGAAAGATGGAGGGAACAGCAGTAGTCAAATTTAAAGAGGCCACTAAAGAAAACTGTCTGAACCAACACCAAACAGACTTATCATGGGGTACAATCCAGCTGGAGGAAGTCCCACTGAATTTTTACTGTACTCATTTTAAAATTAAATTTCTATTTAATTTAAATTTAAAATTAAATGTAAAAGCAGAAGCAGTAATTTACCTGATTTTTTTAAAAAAAATCATGGAAATTATATCACTGTATATCTAAGAAAATACTAAGTGGCACTTGTTTAGATGATAACTATGATACTCTATGCCTGGAGATCTTACAATCTTCTTTCTGTTTATTAGTCAGGTTCTTTGCTAAACACAGATCTGTTTCTTAGTTCTGTTTCTTTGCATCTGTTTTTGCTCACCAGATGTGTATTTTCCATTGATTACTATAAGCTGACAGAAGTGTTCATACTGAAAAAAAAATAAAATGAAAGGAAAAGTTGGTGGAAAAATAAGCAAATATGAATAGAAAAAAAAAAAAAAGAAAGAAAGGAGGAAAAAGTTATGGAAGTGTTTGTTACCCAAACAGATTTACCCTTTCCAGGTTTGCTTCAGCCTTCATACTTCATCCTCAGCTTCTGCAGCAGTCTGCATTGAGTATAGGCTGCTGAAATAGTGTGGAAGAGCTCTCAAAAATCAGTCTTTCTGGATGTGGATAGAGCATAAATTCTGCATTAGTCCAGAACTACTGAAAAACAGCACTAAAGGGTTGAAGCAGTATGTACCAAATTTATGTAGAGCAAAATATTCTCTAATTAGGACATCAAAAATTGGTTTTGGCACGTTCTACCGAATGAGCTATCCAAGTACCTGACATATGCCATCTCTTTTGAAAAGTACCTTTGAAATATATGAACCTATAGACAGCAGCCCAGCCCCAGAAGTGTTCCAGTCAAAAAAAGAACTGACACATTCAAATGTAGATCCATCAAGACTATGTCTGAGTTACTGTTGTTAAGGAAATCTGAAGACAACCCATGACTGATTCATGAAGCTATGGCATCTCCTAAACAAGTGCTGTGAGTGAAACATTGAAACTAAATGCAAAAAGTGGAAGCCTGACAAAGTTCCTACATCAGGAAGCTATTTTATAATGGTAGAATCCAAACAGGCTCTGAGAAACCGAAACTTCGTACAAAATGGAGCCGGAGAACCGATGCACTGTCCATACTGGTTAATTATTAGCCCACTCCTGCCGTGGGACTGGAATAAACCAGCAGCCAGTTTCACCCTGACATGATACAGGAGGTAGTGTGGTCCATACACAATGCACAAACAGTCAAGATGACGAGGGAGAATTTAACTATGTTGATGTAAACTGTGAGAATAAAAGGCTGGCCAGGTGTTCTCAGGTTTTATATAAACCCCAGTAGAAGATTATAACTCCTTAAGACTGCTAACAGGTACCAGTACATCACACAAAACATCAGCAATTTCCAAACCAGCCAGAAAGTTCACAAAAAACCTCTCTGCATATTGTAATGAATAAGCCTAGCGCCTCAAAATGAGCAGACTTCAATGGAAGGCATACTACATTCTCAGTGCCCTTTCCATGAACTGATCTCAGATTTACCTCTCTACCACAGATGTGATTTTTATTTTGTCCAGGCTTGCTATAAGATGTCTTTTAATTCCTCTAATCAGGAAAGCTCATGCTTCTTTTTCTCCAAGTTGTCCTCTCTCTTGGGAAAGCTACACAAGATAAAGCTGCAGGCAGCACCATCAGCCTGATAACACTAGTCTGGGCCCAGGCAGTTGTGATCTCCTGTTCCATGACCTCAGCCCACCACTGAGGTCTCCATAGCTTTGACTCTGCTTCTGCAATTCTTCATTCAAACTATTGAGAGTACCTGGTGCAAACTGGAGACCCTGTATCTCATGGCTTGCTCATCCCCATTTCAGGACTTTCTAGTCAACACTACTGAGGGCTTGAAGAAATTAAATTGTCAGGATAATGGAGTAGGTTTTTGGTTTAGAAGTTTTCTACCATCTCACTGTCTTTACCTGAGTTACTGGTGATTTTTTACTTCCAGTCACTTCCTAAAAGAACCCAGTCTTGGTTTAATAGCTTCTTATGGGTACACTGAATTAACAGCAGTCTGTTCATGCTTACTTTGTTCATGAAGCTATGCTTCTTTCTGTTGTCTCTGACACAGAGATACAGGATCTGATAGTTCTCCTGCTTCCTGCCATATTTTCTCATCTCTAGACAGTTACGCCAACTGTACATTTGATCCTGATCCCTTTTCTCCCATTTCTTGAGAGTATTCTAATATTGAGAAGAGCTTAGATCCATTTGGCAACATCTGCATTTTTAGCCCTGCTGTATTCTTAAATGATAGATAGTTATATTAAAAGATATATCTCTTGTTTGTGAGTTTAAGGGACATTTGATCCCGCAAAGGAAATGTGCACATGAACCACTGACCCATTTGAAGTGAACCGTGTCAACCATTGATACCTAGAAGTCAATGACAAAATTCTTCTGTCCAACATGCTGCTATAACACTCTCTTTCAATTTTCTCTTTCCAATTTATCACACCATTTTTCCTTGCCATCCCTCTATGAAGTGCTCTGTTATTCCTGGGTCTGTCCACTTTAAAACCGATGGAAAACAAAGGTTCATAGCTGACCTTTCTCCTTTCCGTCTCAAAATTATGAGCTTTTATATGACATCATAAATTCAGCAGTTTCCTCAGCATAAGATCTCTGTAAACATATCCTTCTCATGCTGGCTTTTGAGTTCTTTCATTTTTCTTCTCATTTTTGTTGCTGTTCTTAGCTAGTAATGCCAGAAATATTTAATGATCAAAAATACTGTGAGTCATGCTACCTTGTCCACTTCATTGACTTTGCTGCTAGATGTCATGTTGCCCTTTTCCCCACCCCCAGACTTGGCCACTTGTCCCTTCTTACCTTCCCTATGTAGGAAATCAATATTTTGTGCAAGATTGTTTCATAACAGCCTTGTGAGAGGAGCAGTTGCCTTTCCTATGTTAATTCCAGAAATAAAATATCTGAAAGATTTTTAGAAAATACTGTTACCATGCAAGAAATACTGCTGTTACATTAACATAACTCCTAGAAGCGCTGCTTTCCAGATTCATTTTTACAAGGCATGTCTCACCTTACAGAGTATCTATTTTTAGCTGTGAGATATGTACTCTCCTAGTAACCTTCAAATTATTTACATCCTTTTTGTCCAACACATTGAGACTGTTTTATGCTTCAGATTAACTTGAAATATTTTGAAGCATCTTGTTGTAATCATCTGGTATAAAATCTATTTTAATAAATATTTTGCATGTTATAGCAGGTAAACTAAAAAATAAGTTACATATATAGCTTAGATTCAATCTGAAACTTGCTAGTAAGAGAAATGCTAACCTCTCAGTAGCACAGGGAATGACAAATTTGAACAGAGGGAGTCATGGCAGGAGACCAGTTATCCTAAAATTCACAGTAATGAGCCTTTCATATCTTTTCTTGTATAGCTCTGATTAGCAGTGAAACAGTGTGCAATTGCTTCCATATTTCTGAATAAAAGAAAAAGAAACCGTAGACCTCCTTAATGAATATGGATTCATGAAAAAATAGACATCAATAATAGTTAGTAGCTATTATACTGTATTAATGGAAGTAGTATTAATTGCATTGCGTTTCAAAGTGGTAGCGTTATGGGTTTGCCGCTTCTTTCTTATTAATGTTTGTGCACTGTGTGGTACATTTGTGGATAATTTTGCAAAGCATTAGATAAATCTTTTTTACATATATTGCATAGAAGGTTTTTAATGCGTATTAGCAAGCATTATTGGTGAAACTGTTTTCTAATGTAGGCTTATATGGTCTGTATTAAATTTGGGCAGTGCTTCTATAAAAACTTATGGGGACACTTCTCCTAGGGATGTGTGTGCCTAACTCTTGTTGACATCAAGAGAAGTTAGTTTGCACACTGGAGCAGTAGGTCCCTTTAGAAGACCTTTTAGCAAAAAGAATTACAAGTGTGTAGACATAGATTCTCATCATTGCATGTCATAAAGAGGTAACTACCATTGCTCCAATGGCTATTTTGCGATTAAAATCTTATGCCCAAGAAGAGGCTACATACAGTAAGCAGACATCATCATTATTAGGTCTTCACAGAGACTTGCTATGCTCCTATGCTTTGTGCAGAGCTGCAGGAGCTCTGCCTTCAAGACAGACAAGTACTCGTCTCTGTGGAAGAGTGAAGGGCACGTTTGTGTCTGGTAGCTGCAGCCCACATTAGAACCCAAGAGCTCTACTAGCAGCACTGCAGGCTGGTTTCAGTCTTACTGATATTAGTGCATGAATTAATACTAATTGAAGAACAGTTTGTTTGAGAAAACAGACTTTTTGTCTTGCCTACACCAGAATCTGGCCAGGCCGGAGAAGTTTCTCCTCTGTTCTTGCAAGCAGTATTATCAGAAAACTAACCAGGTTATCTTGCACTGTGTATCTCAGTGAAAAATGAAGCCAAATACCTCCCAAGCATGGTACATGGGAGAACCTACTGCAGTACTGGGGCATGAAGAAACTGGTTTTTCCTAGTCACCCATAGTCTAGGCTCAGAGTAAATCTAGCCTTCCTCAGGAGAGTTCTGGGAGATCTCAGCCTAAGGAGGGAGAATCACAGAGCTGGAGTCCAAAAAAGTACCATACAACCTGTGCGTGTGTACTGAGGCATGTCTAAAGTTTAGTCTAAATGTGTTGAACAATGTTTCTGTTGGTTCAGTATAATGTAATGTCCTATTAAACAACATCTGTTGGGTTTCCAAATCTGTTGTCAAAGTACATTGTGTAGACGTTGTGACGTGGTGATTTGTATTATAGTGCAATATTTTATAGTAATAAAGTAAGCTAATACACTATGAAACAAGTGAGTACATTATCTATTGTGCTACAGACACGAGACACAGCACTGGGGAGATGGGAAGGTGTGATTTTCAGGCACTTCCTAAACCACTTACTCTCTTGGCTCCTATGGTTTGCCTATCCAGTAAAAACGCAGAAACTAAATTAGTCTTCTAGATGAGGTATTTGTCCATGTACAATTCTCTAAGCAATTTTCTTTTACATTCTTAAAAAGGGAAGGCAGGCTTTAACAATGGCTACACTTGCCCTTTATGAGTAATGCTCAACTTTTTTATTTTTTTATAAACCAAGAGCATACATCTATTAAATACACCACTGTCCTTCTCAGGAAGCCTTTGGGTGACTCATAATTCAAACACAATCAAAACCAACACCAGGATGCATACACCTTTGCTGTGTTGCCTTCAGATTACAGTATAAAAAAGGACATGGAAGCCAAAGCTGTCAGGCATAAACTCTGAAAGTTGACTCCAAAGTGTGTCAAAACAGAGTTCTAAAATAAATAAATTGCTTTCCAAAGCCAGATTTGTCATAACTTGGAACAGTATTTCAGTGTATAAGAAACATGCTGTGCAGTTTTACTGTTTGGTAAACGAGAAAAATCTTAACTTTTATTTATTTTGTACTTTTTATTACTGTGAACTAAAAGAAGGCAAGCTTTCTGTGCACACATTCCTAAGGTGCACTTATTTTTAGTATATATTTCAGTTAGGTGCAAATTATGTTTAATGGGCTGTTTAGAATTTTTTCTTTCTCTAATGTAAGCATTTTTTATTGCATTTCATGTGTTCTAGGTAGAGAACCTCTAAAGATTCTGTGATAATTAGAAAAAAGACTCTATATGAATGAATAAATGCACAGACTCAAAACCTTTGAATAAGAAAATATTCTAATGATCTTTAAATTAGTTTTATCAATTAATTTCCATTTCCACAATGAGTTGGATTTTTCCCTAGCAGAAAGATTGCTAATATTTTAAAAGGATAATGATGATGTTGATGATAGCAATAATAATAATAATACAGTTTTAAAGAATAAAAAAATTCATTAAGTAATACTTCAGGGATTAGTTAGTATCACAGAAAAGGTTTGCTGATTATGGGAAATACCACAGTATTATCTGCATATATTTTAATAGCTTAACTAAATACATTTGTCAATACAAAGTCAACATCTTTTTCTTACTATCCATGCAAAATAATTTCTGTATTTTAACCTACTTGTTCTCAATAAATATGATTATTTTAGGCATCTGGGGCCAAGCAGTGCCTCTACTTCAGTATAAACATTATCATATCTCTGAAGTAGCTCAGAAGACACCTTAACATGTTCCTTAAGGAGAAAAAAAAAAATAAATGACCAGTAGAGAAACTTTTTCATTTTTCTTTTGTAAATATGATCCTAGTGGGTTAGTATATCAGAAGACCCACCTGCTCTTTTGCATAGCTCTTAAGCCTCAATCTATTTAACATGTCATGTTCTCAGGAATAAGTATCAGGAATTACTAAAAGAAAATGGAAAGATTCTGGCAGAGTAATTCAACTGTGTAACCAAAAGGAAGGATGGTTACGTCAATGGGAGGTCCTAGAGCAGTCCAAAGAGAAGTCTGGGGAAAAGAAAAGTCCACAGGGCTTTGATCTGTGGCCAGTGAGAGCCAGCAAATGTGGTAGAGCCAAAGACAGTCATCTCCATCCAGTTTCTGCCCTTCTTCACTAGCTTTTGCAATGTTTTACCCAGGTCCTTCCTCAGTCTGCATGTTTATTGCTTGTCATCGTGGCTCCACCTTCCTTCATTTGAGCAATTCAGAGAAGCTATCATTCTTGAATGTCAGCCCAGTCTTGGCACATAGCTTTTCTTTGAGCAGGAGGTTGGACTAGATGAACTAGATGAACTCCCAACTGTCCCTTCCAATCTAAACACTTACATTATTCTACGGTTCTCCATCTTTCTCAGGTTTGGGCGACCACGGTGCTAAAAGAGAGGGTCTCTGACTGAACATAATAAATAACCATCTGGATAATTTTAAACTTCTGCCACAGTATTTCTAAAAGAGAAAAAGTTATTTAATCTTGTCTCCTTATTACAGCATATGAAATATGTATATTTATATAAAACAAATATCTATTTCTTTATATATGCAAGTTACTTAGAAATCAATGCAAACAGAAAGAATGAAGACATGCTTTTTGATTTCAGCTTGCCAGATGTGTTTGTTGGGATTACATACACAGCAAATTATTCTCACACTATAACTGAAAAATAATGCAGTATTTATTTCTTTATTATATAGCATTCCTGAGAGATCTCAATGGCTTGTGGGGTTGGCTCAAAAATAGGAACAGCTAGATAGTCTGATCCAGCTAACATTAACTACATGGACATCAACTACAATGGTTATTTCTACTAAGGTTAATCTTAATTAAGCAAGAGATTTATCTTGTAACTTGTTCATTGTTTACCAGACTTTCAACTTTATCAAGCTCTTTATCCTAATAGAAGCACACTAGGATGTATTGTACTAGAAGAAAAACCAGCTATATACAGTTTCAGTCCAAATGGCCCTTTTTAAAGGGTCATCTCGATAATTAATTATTAACGTACATTTTTACAAGTCCTTAAAGGCAAAGAAGCTGAAACTGTTTTATGTGCTACAGACTGCACCTTCCTCATATGAGCTGGGCAGCAAGCAGGAATCTTTGTATGATGAGAAAAACAAGCACCTCTGTGGTGCCATTCATCTACTGTAAACAGCTAAAGTAGCTGAAATGTGGGATTTCTCTAGGGTTTTCCATACAGTTCTTCATTAGCAAAAGTAATGGTTGATTCACTTGCCCAATTGCAAGATGTTTCCTTAATACCCAGCTTCTATAATACATCTCATTTCCTGTACAGACAATTAAGCGTATCATTTCAGAATTTTTTTTCCTGTGAGGAATCTTACAAGTAGTTTTTCATTAAAAGGTTGTAGAAATGGAAGAAAAGGACCTGGCTTGGGAAAAGTGGTCTAAAACAGCTGAAAGGATAGAAACCAGATAGTGAAGAGTTAGGGATTCAGAAAATACTTGTTGGGTCATGTAAACAGTTGTCTAAGGCATCATGTTGTAGGATGATCCTTTTTTTCAGCAGAGAGGAAACACAGTCCCTGACCTACAACACTCTGGGTACCAGAGTCTACTAGCTATAAAACTGCTTGAAAGGGATTTATGGTTAACATGAGAATCTATTTACTTAAAACAGCGTCTGGGTCAAGTAGATAATGGCAGTCTGATGGAGAGCATCTATTTGACTTCTTCCAAGTGTGTATGCTAGTTTCCTTCCTCTGAGAAGTACCTGGGTCAGGCACGTCCTCCTTCAGTGAAGACAGATTGCTCCTCCCTGAGGTCCTCCTCATGGAAAGACATTTCCAATGGCTGCGGGATCTGAGCAAGTGGAAGAGGACTCAGGGCAGAGAGGTGGAGATCTGCAGCGTAATCCAGGAACCTGCTGAGAAGAGCAAGGAGCAGACACATAGGCCTCAGAGAGAATGGAATGAAAGTCTTGTGAGGACTGGCAGGGAGTATACAGAGCTTCTTGTAACTCAAGAAGTCATTGATTTCACTGGAAAAAAGGACCTGTGATGTAGGAACACAATGAGCAGGGCAAGCTGTTCAGAAAGCCCTTTTGCTTCTATATTCTCCAGCTAATCATTTTACATTTTCTCCATTTGAAAACTTATTTATTTTAGTTATATTATAATAAAGCCTGATGTCTGGGGGTTTGGTTTCGTTATATATATAAATAAAAGCCTTTGGAGCTGTCTATAAGAAAGAGTCTAGGCAGATCTAGCTTAAATCTTTGGCTAACCTGAGATTCCATCTCAAGAGGGAAGGAAACACCAAATCAAAACCAGCTACATTGCCACAAAATAAAAAGTAATTTCTTCACCAACTTCCCAGGTTAGCATATTCTTGAATGGCTTGAATGCTGGAACTAAGGACTGATGATGTTTTTCCTTGTGAGCTGTAACTCCATTTCTGTGGTTATTTAAATGGGAGTTAGTAATGAAGAAACAAAATTACACAGAAATTCTAGGGATTTCAGAGACTTTTTTACAGAGGGGGAAAGTCCTATTACACCAGTTTTACAGTTTGAGGTGATAAACCACAAAGATAATATGCATCATTGTCATTATGAAGTCAGAAAAAGAGTCCCAAATGGAAATATACCACTACAACTTTCCCTTTCACTGTTTAAAACTACAAAGGTTATAATTGGAAATATACACAGATCTGAAAGAATAATAGAAATAAACAATAAGTAATAGCGCTTTATAATGCAATATAATAAGTAAGAAAACATTCCTTTTCTTTATTGGAAATAATGTTGCAAATTAAATCCAACAAATTTAGGAAAGAAAAATTAATGCCTCTGAAAATTTGCAGGTGGAGGATCAGTCTGTGTCTCTAGAGAGTGAGTATTAGTTCTAAGTATTCACAGGCTTTTTTTTTTCCTCCCCTGTATTGTCTGAAAGATAAAGAATTGCAGTGTAACAATATACATATTTTTGTCATTAAATCAAAATGCATTATTGCAGAGTGCTGGTGTAGAAGTTGCAGCTCAGTTGCATTTCTAACTCATTCATACTAAGAAAGGGATGAATAAATTCAATACTTGTGTTTGTGCACAGAGGTACCCACTTTTATTCATTAATATGTGATAGCTACTTGCACACTGGTTTCTTTCAGTTCTTATTATCAGTAAATAATCTTTCCCAGATTAAGGAGAATTATCGATGTACGTCATGTCTCCCATTTCAGGTCTTTCTTTGTATAGCAGGACACACAACTTTCAGAACATTCTTCATGGAAAAACTGTTCAGTGGAGTATCCAAAGATATTTTTGTTTGTTTTCTGTTGTACATTTGTTAATATTTTCAAATTGCAGCAATAATTGCTGAATTATTCTGAGCAGTTGGATATATAATTTTGTTGAAACTAGAATGACATTGTAATTGGTTTCCTCTAGCCTATGAAATATTACTAAGTTTAAAACATATCCTACCCAGATTGAGTCCTAGACCTTTCAAAAATTTTCACCAAAGAGAACATCCACTGAGAAACAGAGTAACTTAGTCTAGAACTGTCAGTTGCCTGATAGATCAAAAAACTTACTTCTGGCATGACAGGCAAAGGCCTGCTTTTAATAGGATAAATTAACTTCAGGCTCCACACTACCAGGAACATCTAGTATTTAGTGCTCACTAAATCTTAGATGGTCCTAAATATTAGATGGTTGCTAGTATTTTAGCTAGAACTTAACTAGAATTTCATCTGAGATCTGATTTATTTATTTTTTTACCAATTAAATGTTCAATACACTCTGGAAATGCAGCTGCTTTTCACACAAATGGCTTTAGTGAATCACCGTTCACCAGTGAAAACTCCCTTTGTCAGAAGAACACTGGCAAGCTCTAATTTGAATCAACCTTTTCCTTCCTCTTCCACTGGCGTAGACCATTTGTTGTTGATCCATGTGACATGAATTATACTTTTCAAATTATAAGAGTTAAAAACAAGCATAAGAGTTAAAAACAAAACCAAAAACAAGCCAGGGGCATATTCCCCTACAAACTCTTTTCTGTCCTAGGTGATTGGGATTATACACCAACAAAACTCTATGGTGACTAGGTAAAGAGAATACAGATCTACCTTTAGTGTCTTTTTATTTACCTAGTCTTCGGTGAACCCCAAGGAATAAGTGTATGTCACACCTGATTTGATGACTATCACTGATTAATTGTACTGTTCAACCAGATTCCTTCAGCCAGCTATGGTCTTCAAGCATAAATTCATAGTTTTTGTTAAGTGATCATATGGGCATACTGAGGTATATGGGTATACTGAGACAGAAAAAGATGTTTTACAGATCCAAAGGCTACATCCAAGTTTGCTTTCTTATGCAGTAAATTCTGATCTTAAAAAAAGGAGGGTCATACATGCTAGGTACTGTAGCAAGTCTTTCTGAAAATGCTAATTTTTAAGCTTAGGCCAGCTGTGAGGTCCACAAGGTGCCTCACGGTTGTCAGCACCATAATATTCTCTGTTTAACTTGTCATGTTTATGTACTGTTCCAATTTTCCCAGTATTGAGGGGTTATTTCCATTATGTTAGACATGTCGTCTAAATCTCAACAGTCCGGAATCAATTTATGTTCCTCTGAGACAGAGCACTGTGACAGGGAAAAAAATTACCTATTCACAGTTTTTCTTGCTTTTCCTTGTAATACATTCATTTAATACTTATCACTTCCTAACTATCTTGTCAGGATCCTTTATCAGCATCATTTTTTAGTGTTCTGTTCATTAACTTTAAAAAGTACTGCGCAGGACTACATGTGACCAGCACACAATCTAAACATCATAAAATTCACATCAATACTGCTCTTCTCTCATTAGACTTAAGGACACAGCCCTTCTTTATGTTAATTGCTCATCTCCAAACCTTCAGGAATTCAGAAAAATGTGACATTTCTCAACCTTTTTTTGAAAGCTAGGTCATCTTGATCTATTTATCATGCTTTATGCTCTTTACTGTTCTGTACTGCAACAGTATCATGCCCATCAATCATTATTTCTCTCTCATTTTTTTTCTTTCAGGCTCTTATGGTCTTATGCTAAATCTTCTGAACTTCATGTCATTTTAACCATTATAGTTTATGATGCTGCAAAGCTTTTGCTAATTCAGCTTTGTTCTTCTTGATAAGTAAGTTGAATACTGAGAATTACCTCCTGAGTGGGTGAACATGAAAGCAAAGAGGTTTATCTCTACTAGGTACATCTCAGTGTGGACAGTATCAAATTTTCAGCAGCTCAAAGCAAAGTGAATTACCTAGAGGTTCACCCAGGTAACTGAGAGTTTGGAAATTCACTGTTATCTTCACAGTTTTGTTGCTCCTTGGACATCAGCCTTCCACTAACATTCCTTGTCAAATATTCTGCTCTCCTACACTAAATTACATACTTTCACAGCTAAGACTCAACCATGTAAAACTTGCAAGTTATGATAAGTTTTGTTTCTGCTGTTAGTCTTTTCTTTCACAGTCTCCCACTGTTTGTCAATCTTTCTGTTCAACCTGAATGCCTATAACCAGGAATAAACTGGTCTGCCAAGCTGGTGTGAAGGAGCAGGAAATTGGAAAGAATTATTATTTTAAATAACATCTGGATCCAAAGAATCAAATAAGCATTCTATTGCTTATTCCAGCTTCCACCGCTGTGTCCAAGTGGCATGATTAGCTTTTCATTATGTTGCCGCCGAATGTTTATTATTCTGCCATGTGGCACGAAAATGAGACGAGTATAGTGAACACATCTGAGCTCCTGACACTTCCTATTGTCACAGAAGAGATTTCAAAAGCAAATCAATAAAATTCAGAGCCAGGCTGACAGCTTAATGCATATTAAACACAAAATTCTGAAGTTACTACAATGTAATTTAATAATGACAGAAAGGCAGTTAGGTGAAACCAGCAGGCTCTCTCAGTCTCTGTCATTTAACTCATTTGTTGCTTTATGATGAACTTGTGTCCAGTGCTCCCAAACCTCAGAGAAATCAGGAGGAGTGAGACTGAACTCATCTCTGAGATCACTAACAGACATCCAGGGCCATCTGAGATGCACTGGGGTATCAAGAAGTCTTCACCGGCATGGCAGAGTCAGTGGGAGACTCAAGCTCATCCAGGATGACAACTGAAGCTCTGAAGTCTCCCATAGATTCTGTGTCATATCTGCCAACTCAGCACGTATTTCTGAGTAACATAAGGTATGGCACCCTTGATACTAGACCTGTGGTTGTGCATCTGCATTAAGTTCTTAATTCACAGACTATGACATCAAAATTTAGTTGTCTGAATATCAGTGTCTAAATTTGGCACAGGTGTCTATGTGTCCATTATAATTGATGGGGGCTTCAGTAAACTGCATCCTGTACTAACTGAGATGCCCTCGGGCATTCCACCTCACCTCCCACCTATAGGTCCTTTGTCACAGCTGGCAATGCCAGGAGGATACCTATTCCAATCCAAAAGACACAAGATGGTGATGCAACTAAGCTGATATCTGGAAAACTATTCAGTACAAACGACAGAGTCCAGACAGTTTTTCAGGTCACTGCAAGGTTGCCATCTCTGTTTGGTTACCTGAAATCTTTCTAGACTCAGTTCTCAGCTGTTCTACCTCAGTTGCATGGTTCACCACTATTTCTGATATGCTGGTTTTTGTCTCCGATTAGAGTGGAGCACTGCACTGTAGGGCATTTATCTATTTTTATTCTTTATTAGGGATTTTTCTGATCACTGTTTCAGGGATAGGATTAGATGGTTTTCAGATCAGCATCAGGACACAGGGAAACCCTGGGAACAAGGAGGAGAAGTCAGTGAGAATTTGGGATCAGACATCTGAAGAAGGGAGTAGCTGAGAGAAAACATGGATGCAATGAAGGAATTTAGAAGAGGATGAACTGGCAGCATAGTTGTCAACACTAAATATCTGGTGATTCCTTTTCATCTATGTCTTAATATGAAGCTTACATATAAGCAAAGGAATTGTTTTATTATTGAATATTTACTGAAGACATTTTGTGATGTATTTCATGAAAAGGACGTAAGGACACTGTATACAAACAACTTATGCTCCATCTGCACTTTAACAGAAAATATTGGGAACATGCCTTGATATTCATCAAAGTGACATGCCATAATGTAAACTGAGATTTCTCTAATGTGCTTAGAAAGTGTAAAAACTTAAACGGAAGCAGATTCTAAACACATAAAGGAGCAGAGACACTGGCACAGTTAGACAGAGTTTCTGACTGTCAGAGAGCTCTGAAAATATGATGCAGTATTCCTGAAAAGTTAGTTTTGAAGCTTAAATTAGCTTTCAGTAAAGCCAGGCTGAGTTGTCAGACGTTCTTAGCAAGCATACAGAGTCTTTATGGGTATGGCAACACTCATAGGCCCTTCTAGAAGCAACAGTCATGAGCTGTCAGGACTCAATTTATATTCTAAATTATGTTGCTGATTCAGTGTGTGTGTCTTTCCACCTTGCTGAGTCTGCTCTGCTTGGGAAGAGTTGCGTGCAACAACATGTTTGCCCATGATGGTGCGTTACTTGCATTACTAGCTCTTGAGGTATTAGAGCAGTACCGTAGAGAGCGTAATCCCTAGCCTGGACATGTGCACTAGAGATGCTGATTTTAGCAGCAGTCATTGGACAACACGCATGAGCAAAACTGGAGATTCTTCGGGGGAAGTTTACTTCTGCCAAACAACAGCTCCTTCTTGTCTGTACAGAAAAACAACCTCAATCTTTTCAAGGTGCTGGTAGAGTTTACAACCTGTGAGGAAACTTCTGAGATGTCTTTCTCCACTCATCATGTGTTAGTACCTGGGCATGCAGACTTTTGCTAATTGGATTAGTATTTACATAAAATACATATATTATAGACCTCAGTGAGGAAAATAACAGATCATTCAGTAGTACTTGCAGTTGCAAACCATAAAATGAGATATGGTCCTAGGGATTTGAACTTTTAGTGGGAACTTCTGTAATAAAAGGCAAGAGATGAGGGTCTTCCTTCATTCTATAAGGTATCTTTTTCTATTCCAGGTCAAGTTGTCCCAGTAAAATCTGTTCTGAATTGCACTGTAGCAGCATTTTTTCTATTCCAAGACATGGCTGACCTTCAGATAATATCGTTTGTTATCAACAAAGAAATAAAGCTGTAACAGTGTAACACTGTTCTGGTAATAGGTGCCAGAAAAGAGAAGGAAGTTCGTATAAAAGTGTCACTCAGTGAGACACTCTACAGGTGTTTAGTATCAGACTTTGTCTGTGGAAAATAATCTACTCTTGTTGACCACATACAAAGCTACTTGTTCCAAAAATGTATTTCTCATTTCCAGAAACTGTTGTAGAGATTTTTATTATTTTTCCCAACTCTAGTAGATTTAAGCATTAAAAACTGTCACCGACAATGTCGCATTTGCCTCTGCACTATTTTAGCTATGATCCAGAAATTCTCTGCTTCACATCCAGATTAATCAGGAGACAGTATTTAGTTTGTTGGTTTTTTCTAGTTTCATAAATTATTTTAAATCTCCAACTGATAAGCAATTCACAGAGCTGTAGCAGCCAAGCAAAATAAATAGCTGTATGTCCATTAGAATGTAAATTAACTTATTACTATGCCAGCTTCTGACCTTTCCTGATGGCTGTATTCTTGCTAACAAAGACTCTGCTATTCATGAAAGTGAAAACTTAATGGCAGCTTGAGATTCTCTGGTGTATTTTAGAGGAAATTCTCATAGACTCAGGTGACTGGTGAGGGTCCCAGCTTGAGCAGCAAGTGCTTCTATCATTCATGACTTTTAATAGCTACCCTTTTTCTAATTATTTGTGAAGATCTGAATATTATTGAAAAATTGTTGCTTAAGAACGCTAGGTCAGTGAAACTTCGCAAACTGCACAAAAAGTGCTTTATGTATAAAAAGCTGAATATTGATTTAGTACCTGATCTCACAGTCAATTAAGTTTTTGTAGCAGTTCTATAGACTTCACTGAGATGAGATCAGGTTTAATTTCCCAAGATACTCCTCTACCTCCACGTCATTTCTGATAAACGTCTCTGTCTCGCACTTTACACTACTCATCAAGAACTCTGAAAGTTTGAAAGGAAGAAATACAGACTTGGACTCATGATGTCCCCAAGTCACCTGGAGAAGAGATGAGCCACAGAAGGTGCTACCCCAATGGGGTCTAAAGATCCAGCTGACCTTCCTGTGAACTGTGCCTGCTTTTTGCCTTGCACCTTCATAGCATGATTATCTGTGAGCAGGAACGTATTCGTTCTTTGGAGTCACTTTTCACAGGTGTAGTAGGCCAAAGAGAGTGAAAAATGGTGCTGATTAGGACTGGAGCACTACTTCTGTAGCGGTCTCACTTGGGCTGAGATCAGGAGCAACTGAGTAAGGGGGCATAAAGCAAAATGCCACCACAAGCAACTACTGAGGATTCAGTTGTACCGTTGCAAGTCTCTTTCAGGCAAAACTGTTTAACAACATCTGGGCATATGTATATAGCCCCAAATAAGACAGACTTATTTCACAGTTTTATTGATCTGAACCTGCATTTGATATAACAACTGATGACTGTAACCAGCCTTCACCTCAGTGCAGCGCAGTGCTGCATCTGTTACTTGCCATGCTGCCAGTGTGTAGCCTACTGCAAAGGGGTCTAACCATGTATAATGTTGTGGGCCTGATCAAACATTCGTCTCACTCTGATGTGGGATGTGTTGATTTTTGACCCATTGCATCGGGTGCCATCCCAACCAAAGACCAAATGGATCCTCCACAGCATGGCACCACCACTCTGAAGGACAGCTGCCAACAGGACTAGCTAACAATGCTTGAAGAGCTAGAGCTCCCAGTCTTACACCTACTCTTTATTTCAAGGTAAATCAACTTTTTGTTGTTGCTAGAGTAATAGTTCAATACTTAAAGCTGTTTGAAAAAGATAGACCTTTGAAAAAATACTACATGGTAGTGATTTATTTTATTAGAAATGGAACTACTAATTGTCATTCCCTACAGACCATCTGATATTTTAAATATGACATGACCAATTCAAACTTGTTATCACCTGCTTGTTTTCATAAGTATTATTTCCATCTATTTTAATTCATTGTTTCCTTTTAGATTTTGTTTTCTACAATATACAAATTAATTTAATTTACTTGTTCTCATTGATCAGGTTTGTTTCCCTGAAAAGGGGAAAATATTTGAAGAATAATTTAATTAATGCTATATATCTATGTATGGAAAAAAAAAATCATTATGTCTCCTACCAGTATTTTCGGAATCTTAGCTGGAGGATATTTTACACCTTAATGAGTGAACCCAACTGTAGCTTGAGTTCTGTGCACCTAATCCAACCCCACCTAGCATAGCTCAACAAAAGGTAAACATACAGAAGAAGAAGCCAGATGTAACGTGAATGGTAAGAAATAGTTTCTTGCACCCTGGAAATGGTGTACATCATGAGTCTGAACTCTCAGAGTTCTCCACTGTCACATCCATTTGAAGTTAATGGGTATTTGACACCTCTGGAACTGAGGCCCCACTGTAGGCAACTGATAGACATCTCAGGGATCCCAGTAAAAGCACAGGAAAAAAAAATCTAGTGTTACAGTAAATCTATACAGTATCTTTACTAGAAAGGAAAACTTCTGCTGAAGTGTTGTCACATGGACATTGATAAGATGCCCATGGAGTCAGTTAATGCTCTGGGAGTGCTCATCAGCCACCTGTTCATTGACTTCCAAACATCTGGGTGAGAAAGGTCTGTGCAGTGCTTGGGACAGCTTTGCTCAGGAAGCCATACACAACAAGGCTTTTATAGCACAAAAAAAAACCCCAAGAAGCCCAGTGGAAGCTAATGGGCAAAACACTTGCTGTATCATCAGTGTGACAAGTGATGTGGAGGGAAGTTGACGTGCCGTGAACATTGCTTTGGATTAAAAGGCTTTATCTTTGATGCTGTTGAGTTCCTCCCTGCAGCACTATCATACACCATCGCTGCAGAAATTAAACTCTTCCCAGGCTTCAGTTTAATTATACATACATGTCTGCCACAGAGGTGCATATCGTTAAAGGTCCTGTGGTTTAGCAACACCTATGTTAATTACCTGTGATTTTACAAGGTCTTAAGAACTTTTCCAGGAATCAATACAAAATAGTGAGAATAATGGAGATGGAAATGGAGCAAAAAGCATCCACATGGCAGCAGACTAAAAACCAAAGGCTGGTTTTGTATTACTGACATTATGGAATATGCCAAATTCAGGACTTTTACTGAAAAAAAAAAGAAAAGAAACAAATCAGGACTCTATCTTACAAATGCTCTAAGTCCTGTCTGATAAGCTGCTTTTAGAAAACTGTATTTTCCAATAATAAATACTGGCTGAAGTGTAAGGCATGTGAAATCCGTAAGCATATTTTATGAAAAAAGCATACTTAAAATTGCATATAAGAAGGAATAGATACAATGAATGTGATGTGATTTGTCTTTTGTTATAGGATATCTTCATCGAAAAGAAGTACAGTAAGCTGAAGCTGGAATTTGCCTTGATCTGAAAAAAGAAACAAAAAAATTTTTTTCCCCTAAATACATTTGAATCTAAAATCTGTTTTCTGTTACTGGTGTTTTTTAGTAAAGTTACAACACAGAAACCATCACAGCTCTGATTTCCAGGGAAGTTCATTTTGGAAGGTGGTAAATATAATTTTAAAAGCGATGCCAAGAATAATTATTCTAACACTGTTTATGAGAAAATGTAATCCTAGTTTTTAAAAAGCATATGGTTGTTACTGTACCTAGCTTTTTTATTTAAAATTAAAAAATTAAAATTTCAATAATGGTGTTGGCCACCTTTGCTGTACCTTATTACACAGTTCAAGTGGTTGACATTGAAAAATAAATCATTGTATTCTCAAAACTAACTTTGGAGAAGTATATGAGGTGATGTGCTTTATCCTCGCATGCTTACACATTATATTACATTACACTAGATGGTGACCGTAGTATTTTCCTGCTAACATTTAGCCGAGTGGTGGTGGTTGCTCTTTGACAGAAGCCAGTAACCACACTGTCCTTTCCAAAATTAGTTCAGACCTGTACTGCTGCCTTTATAAAGAGTGCTAATAAAGACTTATCTAACATGAATAGAAAGAGATAGGAGTCTTCAGAAAGTGAGCCACAACTTATGTGATGAAGTTATTCTGAGAAGGGATGGCTGTCAGGCACATGGGTGAGCCGAAAGCCACTCATAGGAAGAACAGGCTGCATGAAGTATTTTTAGGTGGATCTAAGTTGGCTTTTAGTATTTCAAATTTTAAAAGCGTATGTGAATATGGGGGTGAGGGGTGTTTTTATGTAAATGTATATAATATTCTCAGCTACTCAGGTTTTTATAGAAGACCTCACAAGTTGGACAGTAGGGGTTTGGGAGTTTGGGGAGGGAGAAGTGGAAATCTGGAAGTGGGATAAGGAGGTTTTAAGAGCTTATCCAGTATGTGTGCCTAGGTAGAAGTGAGTTGGTTAGAAGGTTGAGCAGTATTAGTACTACTACTAGGTAGTAATTAATACTCAACAGAAGTTGAGAGCTGCACCCTTTGGAGAACAAATTTCAGTGCTGCCTCTAAATCAGTACTGAATTGATGCCGGTCTGCCAGCTGTCATTCAGGTGAGGTCCCACTGTCTCTGGTGGGGAATACTCACAGCATGCAATGAACCAGCGCCAGAAAGCCAAGGGCAAATGTGGTGTTGTGAAGTGAGGTCAAACTAAGAGGAAGCCCGCTGCTTCTCATTGCCAGCTGTAGCTGTGGCTGCAGAAGGCCAACATTGTTGAGTATGCATTAAATACACATTATTAACATATATTCTTCAGGTGAGCTTCCAAGCCTACATGTAGAGAATTTGGTCCTGTACTTATGCAGAACAATATTTAAAGGTGAAAGTTTGAAGGGAGCGTGCAGATTACACAGGAAAGTGCATTTTGCTTTTATGCTTTTTCATGTGAATTTTCTGTTATACTTACAATGTACTACATATGCATTATACTCTTGGATTCTTGAATTTACAGCAATGATTGCATGTATTTAAATACCAGTGTTAATTCTGGACATGTTTGGTTCACAACAGTTATCCATTGTCAGTCTCATGCTGAATAATGCCAGACATTGTCTGAAGGTCAGTTTTGTTTAGATTGGGAAAAAGTGTGTTTAGTTCAGCTGAGAATACAGATGTTATGTGAGGCAACATTAAAATTTCCATTAAGTGCATGATAGGGTTGCTTTATGGACCTAGGCCTTCATCTATTTAGTCTAGCACCTAGTCTTTGACAAAGGTGAGAGACTATCTCAACTTGCAAAAGGTCTTGATCTAATAGCTGAATTTAAATCTGAAGAATGGATTTTAGTATTAGTTCCAAGGTTTGTTACCTTTAGAGATTTTCACTTCTAACATGCTTGTACACATATGGTATCCTGACTTTGGCTGGGATAGAGTTAATTTTCTTCCTAGTAGGTATAGAGCTGTATTTTGGATTTATTATGAGAATATCGTTGATAACACGCTGATGTTTTACTTGTTGCTAAGTAGCGCTTACATTAAGTCAAGGACTTTTCAGTTTCTCATACTCTGCCGACTGAGAAGGCTGGAGATGCACAAGAAGCTGGGAGGGGGCACAGCCAGGACAGCTGACCCCGACTGGCCAAAGGGGTATCCCATAATGATCCCATCTCAGTATATAAACTGGGAGAAAGATGGCCAGGGGGCTGCTGCTTGGGGACAGGCTGGACACTGGTCGGTGGGTGGTGAGCAATTGCATCGTGCATCACTTGCTTTGTATATTCTTATATCACCATCATCATCATCATCACCATTTTTATTACTTTTTTATGGTTTTATTTCAATTATTAAACTGTTCTTATCTCAACCCAAGAGGTTTGGTTTTGTACTATTAATCTTCTGATTCTCTTCCCCATCCCACCGGGGGGGAGTGAGTGAGCAGCTGTGTGGTGCTCAGTTGCCGTCTGGGGTTAAACCACAACATATGGATAGCCAATACTTTTTTAAATCTTGCTTTGGATCTTTTACTTCCATGGCATTCTATATCCATTAGTTTTCTTAACATGATTTCATGCTGTTTGAATAAATATTGCCTGTTATTTGTTTTGAGCGTAGATGTTGTCATTTGTATGTTGCAGTCTATGCCCATAGCCTCCAAGCTAAATATAAGTCCATGTTCTCCTTGTTTGGGCAAATAATTGAGTTTTTTAATTGAGGGGTTTTTTTTAAAAAAAATCTTCACTTGATGTATATGTCATTACTTATTTGATTTATAAATATTTATTAGATTTTTAATTGATAGTAACATTTTCTGATAACTCCAGCAAAACATATTTTTAGATGGAGACAGCAAATAATGAGGAAAAAATGATCTTTCAGTTTCACCTGGAGTAATTCTTGCTGACTATAAGTTATGGGAGGTACATCAGTACCAATGGGGAGTGAATATTACCTCTACCAATATTTTCTGAACACCAAATCAGTGTAGTAAGTTGATTTGAGATACCTTTCAGCAAAACTCCTTGCAAGTTTCAAGTCTTATCTTTAGCTCCAAGGGGAAAAATGGTTTTTAACTTTCAGTCTTATTAGCTGTACAGAGCAATAGCAGGTAATAAAAAGGTGGCTATCTGCCATCCCAGAAGTTATTAAATAAATTTCTGCTACAGAATCTTTAATACTTCAGGTGATGTACAAGCCAGATCTGTACAGGATACCTGTTATCTCAGCTTGATTTTGTGGATGGTAAGAAATCTGTGTACTGGTTAATACAGCAGTTTTTACCAGACACTGTAGAGTCATTAAACATAAACCTTTCCAGGATTACTTTTCCCAATATACTTTTTGTTTAAAAGTGCTATCAGCTTAGACATCGGCATTACAAATCAGCCAGTGTATCTCTGCAAATAGTCCAAGTGCTTTTTTTACTCCAAGATTTTTTCAGTCTAAATGAATAAGAGATCATGGCAGAAAAAATTACCTCACCACAGAATTCTAGGAGCCTGAAATGCTATGTACAAATATATGTTGTGATTTGTATGTAGAAAGATACTTTCTCCAGTGTGCTCATGATTTTAGTTTTTTTCTAGATTCACCTTAGAAATAATGAAAGCAGTACTACTCTTACAGCTCAATTCATTTTTTGAATGAAAGAGCAGCCTTCCTGTTAGATGTCTCAGTTTAAGGCCCATTTCTATTTCTGACAAAACAAATTAACTCTATGTTATTAGCTTTTAATCTTAGGAAGGTCCACCGATTTTTTTTTTACGTGCTATTAAACTGAGAATTAGTTTTTTAATGAAAGCTATGCCGAAAGCTAGTATTTTAAAAAATGTGACCCAATATCCTTTGAAATGCTTCTTTTTGTTTAATATTTTTTAAGTTTTTTAACATGGTGCTGCATAAGAGTAGTGTTTACAATGAGTCTTTTAAATTATCTCCTTTTATGAAAAGGATATATCTGGAATTTTAAATGTTTGTAAGCTAGAATAATCGAAATTCATGAAAGTCGCTAAAGCAAGTTATCAGTCAGTCAATAACCAAGGAAAAAGAGATAACTAGTTGTGTAGATGAGGTTTTCATGTCTGACCACTTGATGACTATGACAAAAAAACAGGACAATATCAAAACAAGCAACCCTCCCAAGAATTAGCTACCTTATCTAGACTGATGAAAGAGTTATTTTTCTCCAGACTCTTCTTCTAAAAAAATCTCTTGTGTTATTAGGTTTTGTTGATGGGATGTTCTGAATTTCTTCTTCTTAAAGGTGCGACTGCATTTGACACATCAATACCAGGTCCATTTTATCCAATGTCTACCAAGGCATTTGGAAATCCTTTTGTTCAGTTTTTTTTTAATTTCAACCTAATCCCATGCTGTTTGTAAAGTATGGCAATGATCTCAATAGCTCCACTTGCATATATATATATATATGTGTGCATATATATATATATATTTGCATATAATTTTTCTTAGAAATTATCCCCTGTGGTTTGTGTTTTCATCCCTTGTGTGTAGAGAATTTTCATATATATCAATATTATCTGCAGACCTGAATAAGAATGGGAGCATAGACACCACTTAGCCTTCACTCTTTACGCATGAGAGAAATCTGCTAATGTTATTTTTTGTTTATTTCAGGTTTCTTTTCTCCATGGAAAACTCCAAAGCCTGTAAGTTCTCTTTCAAAATGATACACTTTGAGTTCAAAAGATTACTATAATTAAAGCAAATTTCTGTAAATTTTCATCTAACCCTCCTGTTCCCAGCTCATGAGACACCTCTCAGCAGTGCCCCAACTGTAGGTGAAACAGCATCAGGGGTGGCCTCATTAATAAGCTCTGCAGATCTGTTGACTCGGAGTCTGTCGGCAGCAGTCTGGAGAAAGGAACATCTCAATGTTAAGATGGGCGTCAAGAACAGTGGCTCAGAAATGAGGTGTCTGCGGGAATAGGCAGAAGAAGGCCCCAGCAATGAGGCTCCCCAGTCTAGTTGGCCTGATAGTTGGCAATCTCTTTGAAATGGACAACATGCACTTTTTCTGGTTTACAAGTGGCTTGAGCTTAACATCCTTAAAGTGTTTGTTATTCTTTCTTGCATTAGTAGATCTAGAGCTGGAAATAGTCACACTTCAAGTGAGAGCTTGGACTAGATACCTTCTAACCAACATTTCTCTGTTTCTATGGTTTTGACATTAAATCCCAAGGTATGAAGACCTTTCCTGCTGTAAGACTGTAAACAATGACTGTATTTATTCTGTTGACACCACATTACATGATTTTTGAAGTTGTGAAAACATTCCCAGTGATTCACCAGGTTAAGGTAGCATGCATTCCTCTGTCTGTCACCACTTTAACTGGAGAAATAATCAAACATAAATTTCTAGTGCCCAAGACGTGAAGATAAGATTGAAACCAAGTGCCCTTGAAGCACTGAGTGTCTGCAGACAGTCTGAAGCAATAAGGCCAGCAACCGGGAGAAAGCCTTCCCAAGACCACAGCACAGCCCTGTAGGTGTGTAACAGGAAAGAAAAACTATAGATGGCCCAAAACCAGGTTTCTTTTCTGCTTGGGTGACTACCACTGCCCCCTCGCCTCTCTGGCCACACAGGGCAGAAGCACCCACCATTCTTTAAAGCTAAAAGAGGACTAGGGGCCATTGGCTGTCAGAGGAGACAAGCTCCTCTCCCGGAGGCAGAGGCTCAGAGATGGCATGCACTGCATCTTAGTGTGTTCAACATCGCAGAGTAGCCTGGGCTGGCAGAAATTTCCCGTGGTTTCTATGTATATAGGGCATATATTATATATACCATATGTAATACAGTTTGATTAGTGCAAAATGAACTTGAGCAATATCATCAAACCATTACCCTGACTCGGATTCGATGCCCTGCATTTAATGCCATGCTTACTGACTTTCATCTGTGAGCTAGCATTATGATAACTCACACTGCAAAACACTATGTGACTATTTAACTAATTGGTATGGGTTTGGGAGATATAATTCCCCTTGTATTTATCTGTTTATGTAACTATTTATGTTAGCAGTATTACCCACAAGCAAGAATGTTTTGCTCGATTTTTAACTTCACACTTGAAGATTTAGAGCTAACCAACAAGCAAGAATTAGCCATATAGGACCCAGTAGGGTTTTGCCAATTGATCTCCAGTTTCTTGTCCTTCCTCCAGGGAAAAGTTTGCTCATCAAAGATAATTATATTTTCCTTTCTCTTTTTAAAGCCTTCTTTAAATATTTTTATTTTATTCAGTTTCACATTTTGAAAGAGGTAAGTGTTCTTTTTCACCGGAAGTGTCCAAGAAATTAGGAAACTCACTTCTAGATAGACAGGGCCTCACAGGTCTTTCTGCTTCATAGCGATAAGGTAGATAGTTTGGTTCCACTGACTTATATTCTTTTTTACATTCCTCGATGAAGGTAAAACCTAAATGTAATTCTTCATAATTTTCCTTGATCATAAGGAACTTGTCTTGAGCCCAGTTCTCCTTTCCTATGTAGACATAGGGGTGATAATCAGATTTGTTTCTGGAGACCTTTGAATTTACACTTCCATGGTACAATGATATACTGTATATATGTTTATATATACCTGAGATAATTCCTTTAGAGCCAGAAGACCTATCAGAAGGGTTATTGTGACATTCATGTGACTTGCTACATAGGCTAATTTACCGAATACAGAGTTTAAATTTATCTTGGTATAAAGGGTACTTGAAGGTACCTTAGGTACTTTCCTGTACCTAAGCTATATTAATGACAACTCAGGTATCTCCATATGTCACTGTATTGCACAGGATCTACATTCCTATGGTGGTCTCTTATATCACATCCTAGTTGCCATCTTCTGTATCTGACCCAAAATAAATGTCTTTCTTGAACAACATTGGTGACTCTTGAATACAATATACTATATCTTCATCATCATCACATCATAGCACTAATACTTTCCTTTCTCAACTTAAATATCATATCTGATACTTACTAGTGCATGAGAGTCATCCTATGATTGACTGAGATAATTGGATCTTTCTTTTCTTCATTGTTTTTAATGAACCAGCCCTACTTACTGATGAAACTCTGACAGAAGCACAGCTTGAATTATAACACTATACTGTATAAAGAATGAGGTCCTCAAAAACCTAAAATAGGCAATATACATATTCTGTTTATTTTGAAATATGAAGCTAAGAGTGTCAGATCACCTGGGATGTGCAGAGCGATAGTTACTCGGCATGTTCCCCAGGAGGACTCCAAAACATCTGTAGTCCACAAATACTTGGTGTGGAAAAAGCCTGATGCTGTTAATCATCAGAATAGAGAGCAAAGCCCACCTGCTGAGCCAAACACCTTCTGAAACCAAGGAACTAAAGGCAAATGATAATCGCAGAATTTGTAGAGAAAACTTGCTGTAAACCTGCAGTCATCTTTGATAAGGCACTGCTGATACAATGCTAGAAGTCAGTGATATTTAATTACAGTTCAGTTTGTTTCCAAGAGTCATTTTTTGCATAGTTAACGGATTGTTGAGTTATGTGCAAGAACACACTGTTCTAGAGGCTTTACCACCATTTGCTTCAGGAAGGGTCACAGGAAAAGCCAAATATTCATTTCATGGAATAAACATTTGTGTGTTGTTTAACTTAGCCTCTTCAAATATACTTGCTAATGCAATTTAATTAGTAGCCAACTCCAAAAAAAAAAAAAAATGTAGATCCCCAAGTCTTCTTTTGCACAATTTATCATATTATCTCCTTTCTGGCTTGATGTACTTGTGAGACCAGTAGAATCATAGAATCATAGAGTTGTTTAGGTTGGAAAAGACCTTTAAGAACATCAAGTCCAACCTGAGGTTGCATCTACCCAGGCAGCCATGTTGCTTTAAGGAAAGGTCTGAATATGACCAAGTTGTTTAAGTGGAAGCAAACCTCAGCTAGTTTCATCCTCACCCAAGTTAAAGCCAGTCTAGATGAAGGTGAGTGGGGATAGAATTAAACAAACCTGCGATATGAGTGCCAGCGTGGACCTGAAGCAACTGGCCTTCACAGTGGCCAAGGTCCCCACGGAGGTCCCAGCCCTGCTGTTAGCAGAAGAGCCAGTAAGGGCAGTCTTGGAGAAAACATGGATTGAGGTGGCTTTCATGCATAGACAATACACTTCTGTGTACTTCTCTCCTGTAAATGGTCTGGAAGAGTTGAAAAGCTTATCCTATGCTTGGGAGTTTGGTTGGCTAAAGCCAATGTAATTTTTGATATAAGGAAGAAACAGCAAAAACCTAAAAAGTCTCTATCAGACTAATGCCCACTTTTCTCTCACCATGTTCTGTATTTTATCATCGAACATCCAACTATCACTAGATGCTCAAATACCCGCTGTAATAATTTTCCCTTTGATTTTTTTCTTCTTTTTCTTCAATTGAAGCTGAAAATTCTGCTCACAGTTACAGCAATCTACTTCTCCCTGGGCAGCTAGCTATTTTCATGCATTCTTAAAAGATACAGCATTAAGATCATTCAGTTGCTGCCCAGTTTGGTCACTTCTTTGGTAAGCGCTACTTTTGGTTATGTATTTTGATGAATCTGATAACTGTACCTTCACAGACCCACAGATTCCACTTTTAGCAGCATAACTTCCAGTAGCTCAGCGCATTCTATGAGAGGCACTCAACATGCTTCAGGGGTAACGCTGGGCCCAAATCCACACGGCACCATATTAACTGAGAAAGATCCCATCTTCCCATGAGCAACAAAACAATTAAATTTAACAGTCATCTTATAAACAGCACCACACACACCTTTCATCTCAAAAGGCAGCGAACAGATTTGCTAGTTTTACAAAATAGGTCTTCAGCTGAAATCACTGTCTCATTGTGGAAGCCACAGTTTTTGCAAAACTTCATCCTTATGCTCTCTATGTTTTTATTCCAGATGATGGAACGATGGGAGAATCAAGGCAGCCCTCAAACGAGCCTGTCTGCTCCAGCTATGCCACAGAATATTCCCTATCCACCTGCTCTTCACAGGAGTTCATTTCCCGATTCAACAGAGGCCTTTGATCCACGAAAACCTGACCCATACGAGCTGTATGAGAAATCAAGAGCTATTTATGAAAGTAGGCGTAAGTGAAAGCCCTGTTCACCCTGCTGACCATTTAAAATTTTGAGCTGTTGCCTATGAATGTGTCACTGCTGATACAATTTTCCATAATTATCTTTTATAAAGAAAGCAACTATAATCCCAGTTAATAGAGGCCATTATAAATTATTCAGAAATTCTACACTTATATATTTTTGTAGATGTTGCCTAGAATCTCAAGTTTGATTTTCAGAGTTTTTCTCCTTGTATTTTTTCTCTCTTCATTTTGACTGTTTAATCCTCAGGGAACAATAGTATATGTGCCACCACATTTTGCTGTGCTGTTTTTCTTCATAGTTAACCAACAGGAGGATGTGAATTTATCAATAAAAAATCATTTCACTTACTTTCACTTTAAAGGAAGTTTATTAAAGAAAATTCAAATTTATTTAGTTTTATAAAAATGACTTTGACAAGTTTTCACGTCCTTGGCAGTTAGAAAGAAACCTAGAGCACTAAGTACTATCTGAAGATCTGTACAAACAAGTACTGAGCCATCAAGATTCACATCTTGCTTTTATTTCTCATGGTTTTGGGGGTATACCACATATTTTTCAGAACAAGGGTAAAAGAAGTTAAGCTTGTTTACTGCTTATCGTAAAGAACATTTTAGCTAAAAATATTCTAAATTGTCCAGAGCTTTTGTGCTTATTAAGATCAAATCTTCAAAATAGTTTATTTTTTTACTGAAAGCTTTTTCATAGCAGTTATTACTTGCACATGCCACCTTTCAGTTTATTCTATAAATTGCTTTAGCCTACAGATCAAATTACTTTATAAATTACACATAAAATATTGCACTGCAGCTGTTCCAGATTACCCCATTAATACTAGTTGGGCCCAGAGACATAAAGATAAACCTAAATTGTCACAAACCATGATCTGGAATGTACAAATTTCTTCATCATTCACAGGCATAGTCTGAAAAAAAAAGGTTATTGGCCCAAACACTGGGTTGGTGCTGCTCTTATTTGCCTTGGTCCTTATACTTTAGTTACAGCATCAGCATCTCCTGTTTGGCTTTGTTATTTCCAGTTTACATCAGCTGTAAATTAACTCTAATCTAGTCTCTAAATTGCATCTCAGATTCATCAATTCTTTGCCACTGTGGCCAGTGCTACCATCTTCTGCCACCCTGGTCCATTGAGTGGAACACCTTTTGGTAGAGTTTGTCACCATAAAACTCACTTTCCATAGTCCAGACCTTTTTGGGGCGCAGGGGAGGGTGGGGGGGTGGTATTTGGGGTTTTTTGTTTATTTAATAGGTAACTGAAATTAAGATCCCAAGTTTGAATCCCAAGTTTAAGTACTTCAATAAACTGCGGGCTTTTTTTAGCAATACCAAGTATCTTATTCCCCTTAAATATGGGCCCCCTATAAAAAGTATTTGATCATCAGTTATAAACTGTTAGGCATAGGAACTAAACTTGCCAGTGTATTTACAAACACCATGTAGCCCCTGCTGGCTAGTATTTTAACATTATAAATATTATTTACTAATATAACATCTTCCTCTGCTCCAGATGTTATTCTTGATTGGACGGGGTACTTAATACAATGCACAGAGGTTATAATTTTTGAAATTCTAAAACTCTTGGAAGTATGGATCAGGATGAAGTCTTGAGTAGGCCAAAAAAGTTTGAAAGAAGAAGGACCAGCTTTGAGCAAACTTTGAAAATAATTTTCAGACATGCTTTCT
>NW_009260125.1:564053-589196 GCF_000687185.1 Egretta garzetta
TCTTTCCCTTGTGCATTAAGGGCTAGAGTGACAAATAAATAAAAAGCTTTGCCAGAGCCAGAGTGGAAATGCTATTCCCCATTGTGCTGGGATTTGGGACTATGAAGAGAAATTGAAGAGAAATTAAAGAGAAAAGAAACAATTCCATAGTTAACAAGGGTTTTATCTAGTTCAGCACCTCTACTGAAAGCACTTGACTTCATATACTGCTTTAAAGAATGGAAAATCTATCGCAAATAATTGCTTCTCATCTGTGCAGTTTCTAGAGATGAACCGTTTTAGCAAAAATTCTGCACTTTCCATTCAGCAGAGTCAGAACCATCATCAAGCCAAGAGTGGAAAAGCACAGATTACAGACTCCCTGCATTGAAACAAGTATCTTTGAAAGACAATTAAGAAAGAGTTATACATGCTATATGTATATATATGATACATATTCATACAGCATCTCCTTTCATCTTGATTCCCAATATGAAGAGTTCTGTATTTACAGAATTGCCCTAAATATTAATGAAAGTAAATAGGCTTGTTTGCCCTTCATAAAACTGTGGGAATATAGGTCTGATGTCAACTACAAAAACTGGCTTACACCCCAAAAGACAATATATTACACCAAAAGATATGTTACACCATTCAATAAAAGAAGGAAATGATCAATTATTATTCATGGGTGCCTTCTACGAGTTTTCTGCATACTTCCTTGACCAACATGAACTCCAGTCTTTTACTGATACAATCTACCATGTTCAGGAGTGCATGCTACACCAGGGGAAGAGCTGATAATTCACAGGTTGGAGTTATGTTAAAGCCTGTGTTTAAATGGTTTAACTGCACTTGAGTTCTGTCCAAGAGGAAACTGGAAACTGTATACAAGCCTTTTTCAGCCAGCTACCTAGACAAAATAAGAATTAAAAATCATGAAGCTGCTAGGCCCAAAACAAGAAAGTGAGGGATGAATAGCAAGACTGCAGCAACCACTCCTTCCAGATTTCCAGCAGTGTCCTGATCTTCTAGATAATCTTGAAAGCTTTAATTTGCTCTCCTCTGATGCTTTTCTCTAAGGCTTGACTCCACATTTCCCAAACAGACCTCTTCTGCATTCATTCATATCTCTTGGTCATAAATAACTGCCTCCAAACATCCTCTCTGACATTTTTGTTTCATGAATGCCATAAGCACACATTTAAGCAAATTCAATTTGTCAAGCCTTTGATTGCTTCTATTCTCTGCATAGTGCTGGTGTTTCCTGAAGAGAGGAACAACAGGCAGGAAATCCATTACTGAGTCAAGAAATTGTCATCTAAATTGAGTAGATAGGAGGGAGAGTTTCATGATAATATACATTTAGTTTCCTACCGTATGGCTGTGTCAGGTTGGTTATCTTCAGTAAAGTCATACCCTTAAAGTGCACAGGAAAAGTTCAGCTACTTTGGGATATTTTAAGTACTTCTTATCTCAAAGCAAGTTTGCCTTATCTCCTGACAAGACCAGAAAAGAAGGAGGTTCATCTTCTAAAAATAGTGCGAAAACATGAACAATCATGACCTGGAAAACTCAAAAAGAAAGAGATAGCGCTAGATTTTTGTTTCCCAGTGAGACTCTGTTACTAAACAGTTCATTTTTGTACTGCTATAGCTCTGGATTTCCACAGATTCTTTTAGGAGAGGATCTCACTGGAGTCAGCACGCACCAGGACCTCATCAAAGCCCCCTGCTTCCCTATCAGGGGGTTGAGCAAGTTACACATCACAGTATAGTTCTGTGAGGAGCATAGGTGACATGACTCGAAACAGGGCAAGAACTAGACTCTGAATTGTAAGCTTTTGCCCTAGCTGCTAGGTATGCTCATCCCCATCTAATGATAGCAAGAAATGGACTTCAGGCAGGAAGTCTCCATGACTAAAGACGATTTTCATTCTACAAGAATGTTTTTCCACCTTGGGAACGTGAAGGACCTGCATGACCCTGTGCAACAGGGAGATTTCAATTTTTAATGATCACATATGAATTACAAAGGACTACTGCTTTCAGGCTGGAAACAGTTTTGTAGAGGCAGTTCTACCAATACAGCTTGGAGACAAATCAAATGATTCATTAGTACAAAAGAAGAGTACAAGTCTATTTTGTAAGTCATAGCTCCTTGGAAAATTTTTTGTCGTGAGTTAGTGGTTACCTGTCAGCTCTTACCCGTTAGCTGTCACCTGCCTCTGCTGTTGCCCATCAGCTGTGCTCAAGAGCTCCGAGTAGCCAGAAAGGATCGTAAAGTGTTTCCAAAGACTGATGAAGATTGCCACATCACCCAAAACAGCTGTCTAAAAGCAAAAGAAGGGAAATAGTTCTCTTCTCTGTCTGTCCTTTTTGAAGCTACATCTCTTCATCTCTCTACTTTTTTTCTCTTTTTTTTTCTCTCCCCCCCCCCCCCCCCCCCTTATTTCTTCTCCCTGATGAAGAGAACCTACCTAGTTTTCTGCTGTTACAGTATTTTGCAAAACTCAGAAATGGAGGAGGCGACCTGCTCAAATAACTGGATACTTTCCCCTTTTACCAGCCAACTGTTAATTTTAGGCAAATCCCTTAACTCCTTTCTCCTTATGAAAACTCTTAGAATGTAAGTGACAGGATGACGCTGCTGAAAACCATGGAAGTTGGGTACAGAAGCTAGAAAACGGAACATCAGATCAGGATTTTCCTATTAATGAAAAGAATTGTAAGACTTTATATGCACCAGTTCTTACAGCTGTAACTGGAGCACTGCAGTTGTTTTTGGAAGAACACATTCTCCTGAATTTAACATTTTTGCCTTCATAAACTCTCCTTATCCTCTCTTATATATTATATTGAACTCTGTTTATTGTAAATACACAGTTTATAACAAACCTTGTTCAGAGGCCTGTGTAGGCAGACTTTAGTCAAACAGGAGACAAAAAGCTGTTGGGAATCATTATGCTAGAATATTTCTCTAGTTATAAAACGTATAGTAGAAATTTGGTTTTATATTCCTCTAAAGATAGCAGTAAAATAAAACATTTTTGTACAGCGATTATGTTACATTTGTCCTTCACTTGGTGTGGTAGTCCAAGACTGGTGATGTGATACAGAAATGTCAGTAAGAAGAATGAGATAAACCAGTGATAATATCTCATTAAAAGTGAAATCTGAACAATTATAGTTCCACCTTTTACTGGAAGGACAAAGGTAACTTCCCTCAAAATCTCCTATGTTATTTTGTCCTCTGACCGTGGTATCATGAATTTCTCAAGTTCCTTTCAAATGCTTAGCTGTCTTATGCACTGTGATTTTATTTTTTTTTTTTTTTTGCTGCCAGAGAATTAGACAAATTGGAAAAGAACCAAAAATCAAAGTCCACCAACAGCTGTGAAACCTGTAAATACCAAATGTATTAGCATAATACATTATTAGCCTTGATAAAATAAGGGCGTTTTCTTACGCAGACTTATGAATACCTTTCTCTAAGCATCACAGGCAAACATTTCAACACAAATTCACAGGCTACCTCTCCTCTGCAATATCTCTTCAGGTGTTCAGCACAGATATGCATTAAAGTATCAGCAATGGGAAAGATTTGTCAGACAGCATTATACTAACTCAGAACGTGTAACTTTGAAAATCCCATTCTTGCAGAAAAATACTAAGGCCATCAGGGTTTCCTAAATTTGATACTCATGGAACATTAAAAAAAAAAATTAGGTGTACAGAATTGAATGCGTTATCACCTGAAGGGTATCTATGGCATAGTCTACAGTGAGGCAGAATTTTCTTGTCAGTGCTTGTTAGTTGAAAACCTACACAGTTACAGTCTTAAAAATTGAAGGAAATCTTTCACATAATTTTTACTGCAATTTTTTTCAGTCAGTATTTTCCTAACAACAATTTTGCCTCTAACAACTTTTCCCACTTTTGCTCATCTCTAGACTAAAAAAAATTCACATTTTGGTTATGTTGCTTTAAAAAGATATATACATAGGTGTGCATATGTATATACATGTAACAGTACCATAGCATTAAATATATAGTATCCTCAGGTATTGTATATATATAAAGAGGAGTTTTGTATGGGTAAAACATTTGGAACTATAAATTCAGAAAATGAGGTTCTAGTTTTAAATCTTCCTTGAGCTCTGTTTGCCATATCTTTCAATATTTCTGTTCACAAGTTACTGCTCTTTATATCTGTAAGACATGCCTGCCTTCACTTAGTAAATAAAAGAGTATTGGGAAATTACTAATTATTACGTATTATCATCAAACTACTTCTTGACTTTGAGTATGAGCAACTGAGTTGTAGGAAGGTAATTTCCAAAGAGTACAGCTTGTTGTTTTCCTTGCATCTATTGCTACCCTAAACAACAGCATAGAGATCTAAGATATTATTTTACTAAATGAATGTAACCCTTTTTTAAATAACAGATGATGTATAACAAAAGGAGAGGAAATTTAGCAGAACAATGCCAAATAATTTTGTATTGTTCATCAGTGCAGAAAGTTACTCACCATGACAAAATAGATTTGTTGGTTATAAGAACTGACAGTGAAACCAAAAGCATTTTCAAATAGAATTATGAGAATATCATCAGCACAGTAATCTGCATGTAAAGTGATTTTGATTGCTGGATTGCTAAGTAGGTCCCAAATGACCTATGCTAATATGAAGTGTCAGTTTTACAACTGATGGTGGTATTAAAGATGCAGTATTCCTTTCTCTTGAACAACTTACACTTTTAGTAAAGGTATACAAGTAGATTTTCATCTGCAAAGTGGCAGGGTGTACTTCAGAAGTCAAAGTAATAATTTAAGAAAACTGACTTGTAAGCACTGGGAAATTGGTCACAGCTGCATGAGACCAATGGGAACTGCATTGCCTATGTGCTGTTTCAAACTGCTGCTTGCCCAGCTTTGGAAAGGACACTGCAGCATGATGGTATTCATTCTGCTCATTTGTAAAACTCCTATTTACCTAAAGCATGGCTAAGACTGCGGTGCTGAAATATAAATGTTTCCTAGTGCTAGTTTTGTTCCATGTATCTAGCATTCAATAACGTATGATCCAGAAAATAACGCAGTATGGATAATAAATATTATCATCATTACCTTTCATCGGCATAATTCTTCCTCCAGAGAATACCAGCGACTCCACTGGTGCAAATAAGAATACCCTTCCATCATGTTGTGGGTGAACTGTGCTCCTAGGGCTGTATCTTGACAGCAAAGCCTGGTATTTTAGCCATTGGTTTCAGTTAAGTCAGGACGGTGTCCCAGGCCTTGTTTATTTCAGTTTTGAAACCATGGGTGTAATTTATTTTAGACTAAACACGAAGCCAGATGTGCAAGCTTTTTACTATTCTGTCTTTTAATAGCAAAATTAACCTTGGCTTTGCCTTCATCTGATAGGGAAGGAGTCTTGAAATGCACAGCTGTGTCCTCGTTCTCCAGAGCACATAGAGTAGTGCCCATGGTGGAGATTTATTTCAGTTACAGTTATATACAAGTAGCAGTTCAGAAGAAGGCTGCTTAGTTTTACTTTCCCAATGCTTGTTCCTATGACAGATTAGCTGAACTAAAAAAATTAATGCAGCAAATTTACCAAGTATTTTATTATTCATTCAAGCTCTACTTTGTAATTATTTCATTCCTATTTCACATAAAAGTCCACAACTACCCATGGCAATCCAGCCACAGTTCAGCCAAAAAGGCTTCATATGCAGAATACAGAAATCTTATGTCAACATTATAAAACTTTCTGCACTTTGAATGCCTGTTCGTGGTGGCAGTGTTGGGTGGCCTGGTCTCTTCGTCCTAGCCTCTCCAAACACGCCTTCTGCTGCCTCATTTTCTAAGAGGTGGAGGCAGCAGGTTTAATATAGTAAAAGTTTAGAAAATGTCAAAATTAACTTACTAATAAGTAAATGGAAAGTTTCAAAGTGCCTTGTGTAAAGGTTAGTTTCCTATAATAAAACCTAATTAACAGGTTTTTATAAAACAAAGCTTGCTATAGTCTCTTGGTATTTTTGTAAAATTGTGAGTTCAATCAGTTTGTTCTTAGTGGATACAAGGCACCAGGGTGTGCACAAATGACGTGCATTCTGCTTGGCTGAGGACCAGCAGCCCTTCCTCTTCACTTGGAACGTACTGTTCTGTAGGGTCTTCGAGCCCAGAACTACGTGAGTTTTGAAGAGGACTACCTATATCGCTGTATTTGACATAAGGAGACATTGCTAATAAAGTCCCTTCTTATAAGTTAAACATTCTTCTCAGATCTTTCCTCTTTTGAAGTGTTCTACTAGTTGCTAACAGTTTGCCTGCCACATGAGCACAGCTATTTAGAGGTTATATTCTATTTTCCAAAGTGCCAGTGACATAATTGCAAATATCCTTACTGTACGCAGACCCAGACTGCTGACAGAGATTCTTCCTAAAATGAACATTGCTCTGCTGTAGTTACCAAAAATACAAGTCTGCACTTAGATTTATCTTCCTGGTGATCATACATTTAAGAACTTCAAGGCTTTATTCAACACCTTCAGCATAGCACAGTTCCAGGTTTCAGGTGTGAAACACAGAATGAACCAATCTTACAGCAGCTCCGAAGAGTGATTCTAGCTGGATGACCAAGAGAAAAGGCTTGTGTCCTTTCAAACCTAAAAGGTTATTGAGACTATCGAGATGAAAGTGCTTTCTGTACGTTAAAATCAGCCTGTCTCTTTTAAGAATTCCATTAAAATCTTGAAAAGGTGTGAGCAAAAAAACCCAATTCCTCCAAGTTTGCAGTGGAACAGCAGCAGTTTCAAATGTTTTGGTTTTTAGGAGTTGTGCTGGTGGAATAATTTACATTCAGATATCACCTCTCATGTTGATGGATCCCAAATCACTTTACAAACTCTGAAGTGTGTGAAGGAATTACCTCCTTTAACCACCAAAGTAAAGATGTGCAGCCACCTCTAAACTAAAACACCATAGCCCACATGACACAACTCCTAATACAGCTGGTGAACACAAATACAACAGGAACACCAAATCCAAAGGGATGATCCCATCCAGTGGAATCTCTAGACTGTATTTTAGGTAAGCAGGGTAGCAGTCATCTGCATTTGAGCAGGTCATGGCTGTTATGTAAATATTCTTACCAAAAGAAGTTGTAAGACATTCAGTGGCCTCCATCTCCGTTTTGGGGAAAATGTCTTTTCCCTAGAGCATTCATTCAGTATTGACTCAAGTGACCTGTGAATTACTCAGCTGCTACCATCACAGTCCATGCTGCCTTTAGGAAGCAGTCCATCCAAAGGCAGGTACCTTTAGTCCAAGCTCTTTCAAAGTGGCAAGGAGCTGCCCACAGAGCAAATATTGTCTTCTCATTTCTCTCACCATATCCACATATTTTCAGAAGGCTTAGCCAAAACTGCTGGCCTCCACTGCATTTTCTGGCTTCTTTATGCCTGGAACTACCTACTTACAATATTAAATCCACCCCTGTCTTCCTCCCATCTCAGAAGATAATATATACTTATATGTTGCATCACAGTCCTACAGATGCGGATGTGACAGACCTTAGCCCGTTTATACCGTGAAATATGCATGGTATGATATTCTGGTGTAGAGCCACATTAGTGCTTTGTTTATCTTTTTGTTGTTGGTAGGCCAGTGGAAATCACCTCTGGCTTGGGATGTTTTGCAATTCACTCTGGGTGCTGCAGAGATAATAAAACAGAAATTCTTAGAACATTTCAAAATCAGCAAAGGAAGTGTGACTTCGGCTATGGACTTGTTCCAGATTCCTCTAGTGCCAGCAAAGTAGTTGTATATGAAAACAAAGTTATTTGCTGCATTTCATCTAGTGAAATGCAAATACTTTGAAACTACATGCATGAAAAGTAGGTTAAATGGGTTTACCTGGATTTGCCTTCACATACAACGAGTTGTTATCGGCAACATACACCCTTCTAACAAAATCCTGCTCTTCTTGATGATAAAAGACATTTTGCAATTGAGCCATGAGTCATCTAAACAGCCATTAAACCTTCCCTTTTATTGCTGTACTTAAATAAGCACAAATATTGTCACTAACTTTCAGTTTTAAACACATTAATAATTTTATCTTCATCATAACCTATGTTATGTTAAAGGAACATTACCATCTTGCCATCTGTTTCGCTTTGCATAAAAATGGACAGGGAGGTCTACATCTAGCAGGAATACGTACATGTATCACCTAGGAAGTCAGGACGAAGGGCAGGAGAAAACAAAAAAACTGCAGTAAAAAGTAGAAATTTCATGTCAGTTATTCAGAACACAGCAGAGAAATTGATGCTGCATCTTTAAATAACTTGAGAAATGTATTTCATCTTTAATTCCCCATTTTCCTATTCAGAACAAGTGCTGCCCAGGACTGGTTTTCGAGTGGATTCCTCTGGCAAGTATTCTTCAGCCTTCATTGTTCTGTAAACTAGTTGTCCTTCATTCTATGTTTTAGTTATTCTTCTTTCTTTAATCATTTCTCTAGATAATTGCCAGTCATGACTGCCCAGTCACCATTTTATTTTTGTATGAGCTTTGTGGGGTTATAGAATGCTAATTCTAAATCTTTTTATAATAGATTTGCATTTTGAGCAAGGAGTATTTCTTTTTCCTCTGCCAGTCTTTGTATATGTTTTACAATTTTTTATGTGTACTTTCATACATCAGTGTTCACTCTTTAACATAAAAATGTATCTCCATAGCTCATGCCCAAGTCTAAGCTTAAGCAATGTTTTGTGTAAAACCAAAATGAATTCTATCTTTATTTGCAAAAGAATAGAACTGATGTATTATGCAGTCCCACCCATTCCTTGCTCCCATACATATATCTTGTTCTGTAAAAAACTAAAAGCAAAAACTTTCAAAAATGGAAGTTTTTTCAGGTGTTTGAATCGACATTGGTCTTGTAAAGTGGCAAAGAACTTGTTTTAAAATATTTGATTTCCTGACGTGACCAAGTTAAGTGAACAGTTAAAGCTGGCATCCCATACAGAAAAGGCTGTTTTGACAATCCCATATACAATCCCTTCTAGTCCTACACAGGTTGGACAGAGATCCTAAATTAAGTATGATATTGGGCTGGTTTTGCATACCCCAGAATGGTTTATATGTTGAATAACTGTTGGCACACCAATTATTTTTTTCTTTTTCTTTTTTTTTTGCTTTGCTGATTTTTATACTGAAGTCTTTATTTACCAGCTTTTCCTCTCTATAAATATCAAGAGGAAATATGTGTATTTTTTAAAAAGTTATTCACGTTGGAGACTAGCAGACCCATGACTTTTCAAGCTTTTCACATCTTTCAAGAACACCTGAAACTCAGATAAAAAGTTGTTGTAGATTTGTGTCAATCACAATTCACAATGCGCAGTAACAATTTATATTGAACAAAAATCTTCATCTTCAGCAAAGGAGTCCAAATTAACTTTTATTTTTAGCAGGAAAGTTTAGTATGCCCAGGAAGACTGTAAAATTATTACAACAAATCTCTTCATCTTTGTTTTAATTGCAATATAGAACAGCTTTAATAAAAAAAAAGTCCATCTCACCATTTGCAGCATCATCCCAAATACCAGGTTTATCGCTATGAAAATCACATAGCACTTCTGCAACTTGATACAGAAAATGAATTAATCATCTTCAGGGATATATTTTCTCTACTTACTTTCAAGAAACAATTGCATGTACACTTATCAATGTGTAATTCACCTAGGAATTCAAATGCATACAGTACAGACATGTAGCTGAGACTTGATCTTAAGGGTGGAAGTCACAAGGATGGAGCCAGACTTTTTGCAGTGGTGCCCAGCGACAGGACAAGGGGCAATGGGTACAAACTGAAACATAAGAGGTTTCAGTTGAATATGAGGAAAAACTTCTTTACTTTGAGGGTGACAGAGCACTGGAACAGGCTGCCCAGGGGGGTTGTGAAGTCTCCTTCTCTGGAGATATTCAAAGCCCACCTGGACAATGTCCTGTGTAACATGCTCTAGGTGAACCTGCTTTAGCAGGAGGGTTGGACTGGATGATCTCCCGAGGTCCCTTCCAACCCTTGCGATTCTGTGATTCTGTGATAAGCACATCTTCAGCTACGAGATCTCACTACTGTTCAGTAACAATCTGTTCTGGTACCTTTACAGTTAAAGGAAATTCCCCGTGATCCAGGAAACAGAAGGCAGACTTTCCCAATGCTCTTTACCATCCTCACTGTGCAGTGATGATCAGATCACAGCTTGTCCAATACCATTCTCAAATTCATGGGGAAGCCAGTTGGTTTTATAACCTAGCAAAGTGAATTTTTTTTTTTCTCTTCTAGGCCAAATGATCAGTTAAGAATATTTTCCTTTATGCAAAAAGAAGAAACAAAATGCTACAACTATAAAAAAGACAATGAAGTTACTAGCAGGCAAATCTAAAGTTCTTTTTCTAATATAAATATGCGGAGAAGCAAGGGAGAACAGGGAACATAGTCATTCTTGCACAGGATACCCATGTCATACAATCAGAAATATTGACTTTAATCTGGAACCCTCCTTTCGACGCAACTGGTAGGAGGTGGGACATTCAGGCATATTAAGTTGACTGGAAGGAAAGGCAAACTGTGCAAAAGACTACACTAATTCAGTCTTGGCTTGACTCCCGTGTCTGCAAGCCTATTCATTTCTTCTTACTTGGCATGAACTGCAAGGTGCTAATCTACCTTACAAAGAGAAAAAAAAACCCCACATTTTCCAAAATGAAGTTATATTAACCAACAGTTGGCAGTATATAACAAGGCACAGGAGCATCATTCTTCTGTAAGTATAGGTAATTTTCTTTGTATTATCAACTGAAAATCTGCTCCAGCCAGAAAAAGCAAAATTTAGTTTATCTAACAATCCTTTGTGAGGAAAAAAAAAAAGTACCAGAATCCTAGAGAGGCAAGAACTGAAGAAATATCAGATGAAATGTAATCACTATATATGAGTAAGAATACTTGATCAATGTACATTGAGGATTATTGAAACTGCTGTATATAATAGTAGGGACTTTTAGTAAATCTACCAAGCATGAGCTCCTGTAGTAAAAACACATAGTAGTAAACAACTTACCTGTCTTTAAGAAACAGGGCAAAAGGGATTTCACCATCAGCAAGAGTTTAGAACATATTTTTTATTAAAGACTAACTGCCAATATGGAGATAAACTGAGACCTAATGCAAAAGGAGTTTACCAAACATTGGTTGTGTCAGACTAACCTGATAACTGACGTTTTGCACCAAACAAGCAATGCATGTTTAATCAATCTAGAGTTCAGCTAGGCATTTTACAAAATGCAGTTATAATTGAAGCACTTGTGTGTTAGCCTGGAGAAGACAGTGCTTAGTACAAAATGTAAAGAGGAACGCCTAGACAGCAGATAAGTAATTCTACTAAAAGAACAGTTTCTGGACTGAAAGGGTATTAGTGGAGAGCCTTGCAATAAGTCTTCTGTGTTATTTTCATTAATGACCTAAGCACAGACACTAAGGGTGGAAATGAGGTCCACATTCAGACATGTAACTTCAGGTACCTATGGTGTAGTTGTCTCTGGTCAGTGCAGCTGCTGGAGCCATATCACACCCGTCATGAAAGCTTGAAACAGCAGTGGAGGAAACACTCCTTAAGTGCAGTAGTCAGTCACTGGAGATAACAATGGTGAAAAAGCAAATAAAATCTTGGGGTGCAACCCACCGGTGAAATGCTGGATGAGGCAGGTGACCTAGTGACAAATGCCACAAACAGGCTTAGGCACCCAGTGTCTTTGCTGCTAAGGTCTGCATGCTGTTTGCTTGCAGAGCCTTGCAATGACAGGGAACTGGACTAGATGACCTAGGGATCCCTTCTAGTCCCATGTTTTGGTTTTTCTGGTGGGACAGAAAATAACATTATTTTTTAAAAGCAGTTTTCAGTGCCCTGGTAAGAGTTAGCAACAAATGGGCTCCATAGACTTCCAGCTATTTAGGAAGGAAAGCTCTTCTGAGCAAGCATAGTCAGTTAATCCAAAGGCTTCCAAACTGTGTTAGAGATCATAGAAAAGTATGCCCATATACAGTATTTTCAGCCTAAATCTTTTCATGGTCAACCTGGTTTACCTATTCCATTCTAAATGGGTAGAAAAACAACCTCTTTTTAAAAAAACAGTACCTCTTAGTTTGGAGCCTGGTGCCAACATTGGTTTGGATCAGCTTTGTCAATGTATGTGTTTGAGGGACATTTTCATCTCAGTGTGCCAGAGCATGTATTCTTCACAACCTGACATTCTTATAATTTTAATGTATTCCCAATTGTGTATATTCATTCGTGTGTGCACAAATAAAGGTAGTGCCTGGTTTGTGACAGACTGCTGGAAACAGTGCCTTGGAGTGTTAGACCCAGGCTGTAAATGGTGATCCTACTGTGTCTATCTGCAAAGCCCTCTCCCTGGTACTAAGCCCCATCCTTGTTACGCTTAGGCACAGCCTAATAGCGTATTGCTTTCATCTTACAATTCCTTTGCCTCTTGCAACTTTGAAACAGCCTTTGCATTGAGTTAACATACTGTACATGCAAAACTTCATTTGTTCTTTTATTCACTGTTGAGACACTTATCAAATAAATTGAAAAAATCAGGATAATAAGGTGTTAGGATCTGTTTGGGTTTATCTTCTAATTACATGAGAAGCAAGTTGGTAGGGAAAGGTAATACTTCTATTTTACTGACAGAAATATTTGTGATTCAGTCTCACTCATACCAATATATGTCGCTGAAATAATGCACTATGCCACTGTCTAGAGAGGATTTTTATTGCACGGTCGTGGTACAGAGCCACTGCACATAGTTCTGTGTCTCTCTTTGGCAAGACCTGACTGAAACTGAATCAGCTTTAATCCCAGACTAAAGCTGGGATCTGCCCAACTCCACAGTTTGCGAGGTGTCCACTGATGGCTCGGGGGTGGGGGGATCTTAAATGAGAGTTGTGAAGTACCATGCTTCAGCCATCTGTAGTCCCTCCCCTCCTGAGGAAACAAGGCACAACTGGAGACCCTAAGAACAGTTTGCTGGAACAAACCTACTCATCCCTTTTTGTTTGTTGGGGTTGGCAACAAGCTGACGCTGGCCAAAAGCTGTCACAATTTATAGACCAGAGTGCAATCTGTACAAAAGACCATTCCTGTGATCACTGTTCTGCTTTAGGTGGTGAGCCTAAAGCATCTCTGAACATGCAGAGAAAGCAATAGTCAAAACAGACAACTTCTTAGTCCTCTAATTGCTTACGGTTTCACTTTCTTCAAAATTTCTCTTTTGTATTTTGGGGGCATCAAGACTCAAAACAATGGGCTCTTTCAAATGAAGCTAAAGACACTTTTATAAGAAACTGACTTTTAAAAACCACTGTTTTCCTCGACTGATATATTCCAGGGCAGAATATATGTTTACAGGCAAGTTACGCAGGCATATGGAAGCACAATCTTAATGATTCATAAAGCTGTTGAGACTTTAATTGAATAGCATTAAGGAGTTCAAGTTAATGATGTTAGCTTTCAATTTAAACCCTAAGACTCAAAGGCTTATAATGATAGCTTTCGTCAAAACTCTTTATTGAGGGTATTACCTGAAAGTGGAGTACTTAAAAGCTACATTACATAAAAAGACACACTGCTTTATTTCTGCGTGTGGAAATAAAACGGCCTGTAATGATTATTCATCTTTTGTAAGTTGGACTGATAATTTTTCTATGTATCTCTATCTCCCATTTCAGTTTATCCTTTTTAGGTTTTAATGAACTGCACAGAAAACACAAATTAAATACTAGAGGTGGATGAGCAGCAATATATTATGCAGTCAGTTGTAGGAAGAAGGCATCTTTATGACCTCTATTTTGGACAGACTTTCCCAGTACTGTTCTCCTGTGAATGTGTTCTAGCTTGGTTTAGTGTATTCTACTGAACATAATCATCCTCCAAGAGATACCTACATTTTCAAGTCTCCTCCTTGTCTGTGTACAACTCATTGTGTCCCATTTGTTTCCACAAGCTCTAACCAGGTTGCCATTAGTCACGTGCAATGAGTACGAGGTGGGGGGGAAGATGGTGCAAATGCTCAAGACAAAGCCAAAATGCTTTGCTCAGTGGGATTTCCCTTTAAACCAGGTCCCGATTACAAGGAGCTGGATGTTCACCTTCGGAGAATGGAGTCTGGGTTTGGCTTCAGGATCCTGGGAGGAGATGAGCCTGGACAGCCTGTGAGTTATTTCTTCCTGATTTTCCTTTTTATAACTCTAAAATCTGTGTAAAGGTCAGGAAAATTTTTGCTACATAGCTGAACCTAAACGAACATCATGTTAAGGCTATAAGTAAAATGGCTTTTTTATTCATCCATAATAAAAAGAGGAGTCTCAGGTTGTCCTCATCTAAAAGATGTCACAGTAAATTAAGTTAGAATCAGAAGGAATTAAGTTAGAAATGGTGCGTCACTCAGCCCTTTACTGCAGAGTGTGACCTGGCATCTTTTAATCTTGACTTTCCAAAATCAAGTTTAAGCACAAGATTTTAAAAATCAGATTATGTAAGACTATGCATAGCTGTGTTCAATGTAGGCAAACTATATATATACACATAAGGTTAAAAGATACTGTTGGCAATGCAGTTTATTTCCAGGAACACAGAAGGCTCCACTAGGGAATGGTAGTCCATGTTCCAGGTTAGATGACAGCATCATGTGACGCATCAGGCATAAAAATGGTAGCTTCATACCATTAGGAGGGAGATGTCCCCGTAACCAAATAACAGGTAACAAAACCAACATAGATTCATTGCAGGTGAAATAAAATATAGAATAAAATATGCCCACGATTTTTAAAAGAAATGTGTACACATTTTGGTAAATTAGTGATATATATATAAACACTATAATTTTGAGAGAGCAGGCAGAGTTAGTACTCCTTCAGAATAACTTTGATGATGTAACTACAGTTTGTCAGCAAGGACTAATCCCAAGTCGATAATGATAACATCTTAGTATCACAACCTAAGGCATAGTCAGAGTCCTGTGTTACCACACTTCTCAGATAATGTGTAGATAGTTAACTACAATATAACTATATAATGACTTGATAGGTCTATATATTTCGTATTCAAATCCATAGAGAATAATATAGTTGTCATTCAAGCATTAGCTTTAACCAACACAGGGCTCTGAGAAACAAAGAAGCTCCTCTATTTTGAAGTTGTCAACATCTGCCAAAGTACTGATAAATATTAATAGCTTACTGATGCCTCCTGCAAAAAGAAACAACTGCACTCCATTCTAAAACACGTGCTTCAAGTGCTGATTGAAATGCAAAGACCCTACTTTAGAATGCTTTGGAACGGATTTTCAAAGCTAGATGAGGTGTGGCTTTACAGAAGGACTCCAAAACAACATCATCTACACTTGCAGTGCGCCTAAAGTCCCTCTGGCATCTAACTTTCTTCCACGGAGCATGTCCCAGCGCACACAAAATGAGGCCACTGAGCCATCATCTGCACATCCCCCAACCAAGCATTTTTCCTGTCCTTTCTGGATGTCCCAGCCAGTCTGGGTTCTCAAAGCTTGCCTACTGGGTGAGCCTAAAAAGGACATCTGTTAGGAGCTAGAGGAAATGTCCCATTTTATCATTTTATCCTGCAAAGAATTGGCACTAGCAGAAGATTTGGAAGTCTCCCTCTACCAGCTTTGAACAGTAGTGTCCACTGGCATTTCCTACCCCCCAGGAAAGTGTCCCTGGCTACAAGGCTGCTCAGTATTCTGGGGAAGTCTGTCCTGGTGTCCTGTTTAGTGCTTTTTTCATTACAAATGGATAATTGAGTAGTCACAGACTGAGCGTCTGACTGGCTCTGCATTTTGGAGGTTTATGACATTCTCACGGGGGAAAGTGCAGCTCCAATGCCTCATCTAAAAGATGATAATTTCTATAAAATTGAATTATTTCAACCTAAAGGACTGCAAGAAAATTGGTATAGAATATCTAATATTCTGATGGTTAAGAATACATGCTGGAGTTGTGGGACACCTGAATTTAAGTCTCTGCTCAACAATCCAGTAGAGTGGGAATTTGGAAATGAGTCTTTTGCCTCCAAGCGACATACATTATGCACTGAAGTGTTACAGAGGAAGCAGCTCTTTCTAGTTTCTTTTCAGTGAAGGACTGACCTGGCTTTGCTGAACAAAGTCAAAGAGTCATAGCTGGATACCAAGTGCAGAGATAAGCATCTTGCTATTTTTGGAGAGCAGAACCAAAACCGCTGCCTTCTCTGAGCCACCTTCTAAGATGCTTCACTGTCCTGCTTGAACAATCGCTCTCAGCCTGCGCTTAGCCTCAAGGTTGCTATCTCTATTTCAGGGTTTGCAAATACAAAAGCATTTTTCCCTCAGACTTATCAGTCTAACAGGCTTTGTGTCTCCACACAAACCATGTCTCAAAGTCCTCAGGAATTAATAAGATCCTAGGTTGAGGCTGAGGGTCCTACGAGGCAAAGCAGCAGCTCCTCAAGGTGTTGCCATGCTGGACTTCTCAGTTCTCGCTCCCTCTTTGTTACCCATCTGTTTGTTTTCACGGCTCAAATTTGTCACTAATAAAGACGACAGATGTCCTCCACTTTTTTTTACTTTTCATCTATTTTGTATTCAAATTCAAGACTTCTTACCTCTGTTTTCTCTCCTCCGCTGCCTCCCTGCTCGGCCACAGACAGGCTGCCTGCAGCCTCCCATTCCTTTCACCTACAGAAAAGGAGAGGCAGTTTCTGCCTGTCCTCCAAACCCCTGCATTTCCCATGAAACAAGAACTGAGATGCTTTGAAATGTTTGTTTCAGGTCTCCTGCTGTGCAGTCAGGTAACACAGAACAAAAGGAATCTTTCATTGCCTTTTGTCTTTGTGGCTTGGTTTCTAAAAAGGAAATTGGATTCTTCAGCATAAGGCAATAAGTTTTTCAAAGAAGCAGAATCGTAAAGTTTTTTTAGAAGGATAATACTGACACTATGGAGGGACTGTAGCTTAGTTTCATTCTGGTTATATCAGCTCCCTGGCACCTTAGAACAAGCGAGTGCTGCTGGACTACTCAAGTTTCCATATTTGTAAGCATAAAGATACTTTCCAAAGGAAAGACTTAAATTTATTGAGAAATTTCAAATGTCAAGACTGTGGGTTGTGCCAGTTCAAATCACCTCTCAAATTTCATGATTTCATACCACCACAGGTATTTATCACATCTCCCAGTAACTTGAGGAGTTAGAGGTGATTATTATTATTACAGTGAATTATAATATCACTGAAAGGTTGCAAATATACATAAATTGGGACTTTACCCAAGTTGTAAATTGCTGTCCCAAAGTGGAGGAATATTTTGGATGCATTTGTGCAGCTCAAACTCAAAAGCACAGGAACATATGCACAATTACACTAAGAATTTCACCTTTCACTGATCAACTGGGTTTCTTCTCAAAAAATTCCTGCAAGATGTATGTCAGTATTCCTTTTATGATTGGTACCAAGAAACAGACATTTCTAAGACATAACAGATGTCCATATAGCAAAATGTTAGGATAATGCAGACCATGCCTTAGGAACTCCTATTTTTAGCAGTGATTAGACAGAGTTCAGATGATTATCCTAGGTTTAGACATCACAGACACTTAAAATTAGGTGAGATGAATCACACCTTTTATGTGTATTACTTAAATTTCACTATGTGCCTGTGAAGCTACTGTGTTATATTCAGAAAAACTGAAACACAAAGTCAAATAATTACCAAGAATCACAAAGAAATGCAGTATCAAAGCAGATTAACATGTATGAGTTAATAGACTCAGGCTACAATTTGAGATTATGCTTTGTCACAATCTTCCTAATCCCAGCATTCCTCATGTTTAATCTTACTGCCAACATGTCATCATCCTTTTCCTCACACATTCAAAACAATCTCATGATGGTATGAAACTGCATTACAGAGGTAATATAATCCTGATAAGTATTTTTCCAATTTGTGTTTTGCTTGTAGAATTTCTCTTATGGAAACTACTCAGCCATGAGATGAGAGCAGATACTGGATAAGAAACAAGTGCAGGCATAAAAAATTAAAAGGAAGGAAAATTAAGTTATTCTTGCTATTAAATATACCCAATAACAGATATGGTGGCCATCATCTTGACAAACACACCTACCTGAAGTGTTTAAAGTAGGACTCTGCTGCTTATGCTAGGAGTCAGTTCCACCACTAAGATGAGTAACACAATCACATTCCACTGAGGACATGTGAAATATCAGCAATAAGTACTTAATTCATCAAAACTAGAAAGAGTTTTTGCACTTTGCTGTAGATACTGATGACCTACCATGCAGTGAGCTGCATTTGTGTTTCTCCAAAGGTTGAAGATGCACAAGTTGTTCAATACTTTGGCAGCCAATTATAAAGAAACTGCAAATGCTCAATAAAACTAAAAGAGGAAGGCGACCCCCTACAATCTTTCAAGCTGCAGAGGGATATCACCCGTCTCTTCCCAAGGCAACGAGGAAAAAATTCTTACTCATACAGGATGCCCAAATATAAAGGTTTTGAAAATACTTTGTGGAGATCTAGCTAAACATAGCTTTGGACAGCTTTTTTCCTGTCCAAGAAAGGAGCATAAATACATATTTCATAGTTGAATTTTACACAAAGTATTTTCCAAAGCTTTGATTCTTTCACTATTTGAAGAACAGAATGGAGAACCTGAAAGAGTCTCACTGGCAACTCAGCCTGGCACTGCTTAACAGGATCCCAGGAACACCAGGAAGCAGGAAAATGCTGCATCGTGTTCTCGCTTTGCTAAGTTTTGAAAGCAAAAATAAGCCAAAGGGAGGCTAGAAATGGGAAAATTCTCCAGGCTCCGCATGGGGTTTCATTTAAACACTCTGCTGGGATACTTGCAACTCTGCAGCTAAGACCACAAAAAACCCACAAGACCACCTGTGTGACTTACTACATCTAGCCTTTGCAGTTCATCATGAAAAGCAATACTTGATAGCTTTTATCTTTTATTTTTTAAAGCGGATTGTCACACGGCATGTCATATCCATCATTCTGTGCTCACTCTTGCACCGAACAAGATAAAGGAAAATTTGGAACATGCTCTGTGAATGCTTTAATATTCTTTCAAAGAAAGCAGGTTTTGTTTGAATCAATCTCAACTGTTCTACCAGTTATTCCACAGGGAATATATATATGTCTACTTCTAATAAATTATGTGAATTTATGTGCATAGAAAGTGGAGAAAGTCATTAAAAGGTTTTGAACAGATTTTTTACTAGTTTATATGTCCCATACAAATTACATTTAAATGTCAATTTGGGAAAACAACATCTGCCCAGAGTAAACTGACATTTTTCCTCTTTTTCCATATTGTTAATCAACCACTACCTGAGCAATTATTCATCCAGAGTAAACTGACATTTTTCCTGATTGTTAATCAACCACTACCTGAGCAATTATTCAATATGAGTAACAGCATTTGATATAGCACTTCTTTTCCCCTAAAGAGTCCCAAGGCAAACTCTGAAAGTCTGTCTATTGGGGTCACTTCCATTACTGACCTCAAGTGTATTGCTTAAATCACACAGCAGTGAGGAACCTTCGATAAGAAATATGCAGGCTAACTAATTTTAAGTCAAAAAGACCCTTACGTGCAATTGACCTGTTTAGATCTTCTGCATAATGTAGTCCATATAAACTCAACACTCCTTGTAGTCAGATTGTCTTGATTTGAAGATACCAGGTCAATCGTCCTTAGATCAGGGATCCCAGGTGTATCACTCCTACGGAGGTAGGAAACATCTTACCTTCTTACCAAAGGCAAGGGAACATCTTCAGTCATAGCCACAGAGGAGGAGCACAGCTTTCAGACACACACAGATCTCTTCACCTGCACTGAATTGCTAGCTTAATTTCAAAAGAAAAGAAAAATCGCTGCAACATTCATGGCACTAAATGGAATGCTCGATGTATATATGATGGGATTTTGTTTCTTTGCTGCCTAGATTCTCATCGGAGCAGTAATTGCCATGGGCTCAGCAGACCGAGATGGTCGTCTCCATCCTGGTGATGAGCTCGTGTATGTGGATGGGATTCCAGTGGCCGGCAAAACCCACCGATATGTGATTGATCTCATGCATAACGCTGCCCGAAATGGGCAAGTGAATCTTACTGTGAGGAGAAAGGTGCTACCCACGGGTGAGTGAAGGCTGGGAAAGGTGAAAGGAAAAAGCAGATCTCAATGCTGGCAGCACAAAGAGGTGCTGTTTTAAAAAAAAATTACAGAAAATTAAAAGCAAAGTGAATGTTTGTGTCATTTTGAAGAAAGAATAATTGTAAATATGTGTCTCCTGTTTCTGCAACAAAAACACTACAGCTGAGTGTTGTTTCCTTCAGAAGTGGAAACAATACTGGCAACCCCGGTGTGGTGATCATGAGTGCTCTGGATTTGTCCCATGCTGTCTTGGTCTGTGCTGTCTCCTCTTGTCCATTTTTGGGACAAAACGTTCACCTAAGTTAAAGCTGCTAAAGTTGACTGTGTCGAAAAGCAATCAGAGAAAGGCTCCGAGACTGTTAACTGTTTAGGGCAGGAACTCATTTCACTCTTGTATGTGTTAAAAGCCCATTTCTGGTCTCACTGATGTCATCTGGAATTTTCCCTCACGACTGCAACGCAAGCTGGCTGAAAATCTTCTCTATGGCACAAGCGGCTCCTAGGAACAGGGCCGGATCCTTCCTTCGAGCAGACACATTCAGAAAACAAACCTGAAACAATAAGAAGAATTTGAAGTAAATTAAAGCTTTAGGCTAGCTCAGTCTCAATTATTGAGAAACACTGGAACCTGGAAAAATGTGTGGCAGCATCTATTAAAGCTTTAATGGGAGGATTTGCTGCCATTCCATTGCAACCTTTGCTTACTTCAGGGAAGAAGTTTATTTAAGAACTTTTAAAACATTTGTGGTGAGTGCACTTCACTGAGGCACCAGAAATGAGCAAAACCACGTTCCCAGCCTGTCCTGTCTTCTGCCTCCCTATGCCCTAGATCCACTGTCATTGCCTGCGCCGTTCCCCTTCGCTCCCCTGCCAAAAAGCCGCCCTCCCACTCACCTTCGTCTTCGCAGTCCCCCTCCCACTGCGGCACCGCAGCTCCCTGCCAGCCGCGCTCTCGCGGGACTGACTTTCTTCTGTTACTGACTCCAGAGTCCTCCAGCCAGAAAGGTCCCCCTCCGCCCGGCGCGACGCCCCCTCGCAGCTCCCCCAGCGCTAGGAAAATGGCCAATAACCAAGGTAATCCGCCGAGCGCTTGCGATTAGCACCTTTCCCGGGTCAGCCGGCTATACAGACGGCAGGCAAAATTAGCAAGAGGGTTAGTACAGAGTGAATGCCAGCCTTCGCTGCTGCTTGTTAAATATGAAATAAAAGGGTCTATTAGACACTCTGGTCTCCTGGCACAGAAAATGAAGCAAGCTGGTAAAACACCTGGAGTTATTCTTGGGCCTTGAGAGTGCCACACCGGGGAGTACAGTGTGTAACTCATTAATGTTGAAGCATTTCAGGAGCTGAACAGGATTTTAATTTGGTGTGTTACAACATAAGCTTTGTGGAAAAATTTTAAAACTACTGGTGCTGAGCATGACTGAAAAATGCTATACTGACACATCAGGCCAATTCGTTCCGTGGGAATTTCTCACTAGCGTGAATGTATACAACAGAGGGGTCTGGGGCTTTCCTTACCTGCCTGGTAGCTGATGTACATATCTTAGCCCTGATAGCTAATGTATGTATCTTAGCCCTGATAGCTGGTGTATGTATGTTAGCCCTCGCCTGGAATCGCCATTTTGCACAGATACTTACCCACATCTGGAACAGAAAATCACCATTCACAAGGTCTGGAAAACAATTTGATTAGGAAAATGTGGTATTCGGAATAACACAGATTAAAATGCCATTGTTTTCACAGGCAGAAGTAAAATGTAATTTTTCTGATTAATATCTATTGCACAGCTGACAATCAAATAGCCATTTAAACTTTTCCTTCTCTATCTTTCCTTCCCTATACTTAATGGCATTCAGCTGCATTCCTTTATGGCCAAGCCAGCTCTTGGTCATTCTGCAGGCTAAGATAATTTCCTTTCTGTTGCAGCCATACTGACATAAACAATATTCAGCTTTCTGAAACATGACAGCCAGAAAATGAGATCTCTCTTGTCACTGACTATGGCATTTAGTTGCAGATTTGGTTCAATAACTCTTGGAGGTTTTCAATTCTAATGCAGGAGTACAATAATTGTTTGTTTTTCTTCCTCTTTATTCTCTCTAATCATTTTATTTCATAGTTGCAGAAGGACTGCTAAAGGACACACCTGACTGAGAAAACAATAGCTTGCCCTTGGATGATGTTTATTTTATTAATATATACACACACTGAAGGTTTAATTTGCAAGCTCTCTTCCTAGGATGTATGTGTGTGCGCGTGAGCTCTTCACATGTTCAGGAGAATGACTCTGCCGCTCTCATTGCTCCAAACAGAAAACACGTTACTTACATTCATCTGAAAGTTCTGTATTAAAGCTGTCAATAAATGCCGATTTGTGTAAACAACTTAGATCTGCGAGGAATATAAATCTTTTTTCCCATCTGGAAGTGCAACTTCAGTGTTTTCAATCACCAGAATGCTTGTACTAAAAAAGCGTGTAACCCCGCAAGACTTAACTTGTTCTGTTCTCGTTACTATCAAGCAATACTGACGTGTGGATGGACTCCATTTTCACTTCCGCCCTTTCGAACTCGCCACACAAGAGCATCTTCAAAACCTTTAAATGACCACTGCTTTTGTCACGACACCCACAGAAAAACTATTTGTGGTTATTTTTCTTTGTATAACTGCTCTGTTCCGTGAACATCTTTTGAGCACGCTAATCAACTTGTAGGAACATTATGCAGCTAATCCTAATTACTCTATGTTAGCTGCCTGCTGAAATTCTTTTAATCCAAACACAAATAATTTTATATTGGATTAGATGGCCACATTTTCCTCTTGATGACAGATCAACCAGCAGACAAGGGAATAGTGCCTGCTAATGTTTTTGCAGTCCAGATAGCCACTGTTTCTTACTTTCCTTTCCTCTCTTTTAGAGAGCTTAGCAGCAAGTGTTCATGCTTGCTTTATCTGATTGCCCTTGAATGTTTTGCATAATTGTGTAGATTCCTGTCTCTCTGCATCTATTACAGCTCCTAGTTTAATACTTGCGGTAGTCTGGGCTATAGTCAACTGTTATTCATGTTGCATTAGCAAACGTAGTGTAAGTCACAAAGCCAAGCCACTGAGCAAGTCAGACTGTAATACTGGTGTGATTTGTGTTGTAGGAGACCCATGCCCAGAGAATGGCAGAAGCCCAGGCTCAGTCTCTACGCACCACAGTTCTCCAAGAAGTGACTATGCTACTTACGCTAACAGCAATCACGCTGTCTCTAGTAGCAATGCTACACCCCCCGAGGGCTTCGCTTCTCACAGCCTGCAAACCAGCGACGTTGTGATCCACCGCAAGGAGAATGAAGGCTTTGGCTTTGTTATCATCAGTTCCTTGAACAGGCCCGAATCTGGGGCCACAATAAGTAAGTAAATCACTTTTTTCAGCTTATATTTTGCCAAGTTCATCCCAAATTAAGAAAAAAAAATTAAAACCTGACACCTGCTAATTAATCACTGCACAGATTAAAGCTGAAGGGACTCTGAAGATTGCTTCAAGGAGCACCATTTGTCTGTTGCATCTTGGACAAAACCAAAGGTTATTCTGGCCTCCGAGGTTCTATGCTTCACACACTCATTTGGCTCTCGAAGTACAACAGGATTACCCACAAAGTAGATTTTCTCTGTTCCTATATACCAAAGAGACACTCTGCAAGTAACTACCAGGGTTATGTGAATAAACTATTCCTCCACGCGCAATTGAATTATAATTTTTATTTCTTTTAATCAAGATGAAGTTCAGGAACTTGAAATAAAAACTGAGATCACAGCAAACGCCATGACAGCAGCTGTCCAGTTAGGGCACTGCAGAAACAACTGGAAAACGAGAAAAATGGTTAGGCAGAGGTCCAGGGAGGCTGATTTCTTTATTAGCTGGACTATACATGGTATAAACGTTATGACTGAGTACAGGGAGATGGTGAATATAGCAGCAGGATCTGTCCTTAATGATTGTAGGTCTCCTTCTGTGGGTGTTTTGTTCATATTTGATGGGGTCCAACTTTACAGCTTTAATATAGGCATCTGGTGCCATTTGAAGTGTCTGAGGTACCTCTAGGGAGAAGTGAGGCACATGTGACATGGGACCTACAGGAGACTCAGACCCTTTGGTAGCAGCAGCTGCAGGCACAGGGGTGTCCTTGCGTGATCCAAATGGCGTTCAACCAACTGTAAGTTGAGCCCCTTGGAAGGAGGAAGCATAAAAGTCTTTATGTTGAAACACCCACATCTCCCACCAAACCCACCTGAAGCTGTGAATGCTAAGCACTGCTGAAAAACCAAGGCGAATGAGAAACTTTGTCATTTTGCAGGCTGCAGCCTAATGCAGTCCTTTCCCTGTGTTCAAAATATGTTTTGAAGGAACGGTTCTTTTGCCCAAAACTGCTTTTTGAGGAAATAAAATAACAATTTCAACCTTTAGGGCCAAAATTCTCTCTTCTCAATTCATGACAGAAAAGCAGCTAAGAGAGTACTGGGAAAGCCATATCTCACAGTAGCAAATGATCTCAGAAAACTTCTTTGCAGTATTTCATGGTCATGCAGTTATTAAAAGAGTTGCTTTTCATATTACCTCAGCTGAATTTTAAAATTCCATGATTGCCAGAATTAATACTGTAACAAAACCATGGATAATTAGCCTCTTGGGACCGTGAGTTTTCACTTATTGAATATAATAGCCAACTGGAAGTTCTTTGCAGAAGATCAGACAGAAAAAAAATAATCCATAGAGGACATTGAGATACATACATATTAATCAGTTAAGTCAGTCATGAATTTTTCAAGAAAATTATTTCACAGATAGGGTTTGTGGTTGGGGG
>NW_009260125.1:589240-606274 GCF_000687185.1 Egretta garzetta
AGAGAAAGAGAAAATGCACAAGCAACCAAAAGTTCTGTGACCGCAGTATTCTGCTGAGGACAACAAACCCAGGTTCAAGATCCTGCTTTGCCTCCTACCCTCCAACATGTTCTTGAGGTACTTTTCTTTCTCCCTAAGCAACTACATACATAGCCACCATTGAACCTCAATTGAACACCTGCAATAGTAAAGGAAAATTATGGTCTGCTGTGTAAGTGACAAGTGAATTTATTCAAATAACTGCATTGAATTTCAGTGATCCCAAAGAGCACCCAAATCCTAAGTTTAGAAGAACAGCAGTGAACCAAAAAATGACATTTGCTGTAGACAGTTACAGAACAGAGAAGAAATTACCCTTTCTATGTGAATTCTCTTCCAAAAATATAGTAGAAAAAATAAGCTGAAAATTACATACTCTGTCATCAGTAATAAAAACAGGATAAAATCATTGGTTATTTGTAGTTTAAGGAAGGTTCATTTTCTTTACTTAATATTTATTTGGGTGAATTAATTTGGGCTATGTTAACAGGAGCATAGCCAGTAGATTGAGGAGAAATTATTATCCCCCTTTACTCAGGCCTCATTAGGAACCGTCTAGAATACAGCATGCAAGTTTTCGGCCCTTTGGTAGAAGACAGAACAGAAAATCTTCAGCAGCAGCCACTGAGACCTCCTGAGGTCCCTTCCAGCTTGAAATAACCCCAAATCCTTTGATTAAAATACACAATCAGGGGTATAAAGCATATTAGCAGTAGGAAAGTATCAAGTGGATGTAGGAGTATAATATCTGAAATACAGTTTATGTCAGTAGAGAAATGTATTTGTGTGGCACCATGACAAGCATCTTGGTAGTCGCTCACTTCTCATAGCAGTAGTATGCTAATTTGGTGAAAGGCTGTACTATAGTTCCAGTGTCTCTGATTTCGGAGCCAGTGCACTTGTTGCCAGCTCATGCATGCCCACATGGCACAGAATGGTGCCGTGCAGACATACCCTAAACATATGCAGTTAGGTGTTGATGTAGTAATTGCAAGGCAACTCTGGAAAATTCAAAATGGGCAAAATAGGTCGGAAAAGGGAATATCTTGTAGTGACAGACACTACTAGGAATAGTATAGCCTAAGAAGTCATCTTGCTGGGAGCATCCTCAGGGCAAAGTGAAGAAGGGTTCCTTTGATTTAAGAATGTTTATTTTGATAACTCTATTCCCCTCTCTGCTTTCTTGTAAAAGAAAAAGACTTGAGGACTTGAAAGTATAAGAATCATCATCACTTTTAGTCAAGAAGGCAATTAATTGTACACTGAAAGTGTTTTCCTCGTTCTTGAAATCACGCTTACACACTATGTTTTACAACCAACAAATTCCAACTGCTCTTGCTCAGTACAGGACCATGAACCTTGTGTCACTAGGTGCTTGTGCTTCAGGCACTGTTAAAATTGAAGTAGTCATTCAGAGTGGCTACTAGCCTCAGAGCTGCAGGTTCATGGCTTTGCTGCTTTGCATTTGGCCCGAAGCTCAAGGTGTTTCACAAAAACTCACCCTCTGGGTGTTTGCCAGGGGAGTTAAAACCAACTCTGGCTGTGAAGCTGTAGGACCACCCCATGAAGTCAGAGTAGCCGTGCTCCAGCTGAGTCCCATTCCCCTTTCCCACCCTCCCTGATGGGGCGATCACTGCGCTGTTCCCCCATAGCCTCCTAGGAGCACTTCACGGTCACTCTGACCTGGAAAAGAGCCATGAAAGGCTTGGGGGCTGCCAGAATTGAGGATGTCATTCTTGTTCCAAGAGGCTTAAGGTCTCGGTCAACTTTTCTGTTGACGTGCTTTGAAAGGGGTTGGTTGTTACAGACAACGTTCCTTGATTTACAGACCTGCCTTTGCCTTGCAGAAATTTTCAAAATATTAAGTGCATTTTTTTTACTCTTGGTACGGGCACAGAGTGAGGGCAAACTACAGCCATAATTAGAGAATAGAGTATTTTTTCACATTTTTTGATAGGCAGCACTGTAGTAGCTGTCATTTTAATAAATTACTATTAAATAGTTTGGAACCAGCCTTTACATCTCCATGCAATTTTGAATTACTGGTTCTTGCTTAAACATCCAATTTTTGTGGCAGATTTCTTTTCCTGTGTTCTAATTTTCTCTCCCCTTTGTCAAAGCATTTCTTGGGATGTTCTCTAATCCAGCACAGGGGATTATCTTGCACCAAGCTACAATTCTGATGTGGGGCAGATCAGGAGTGGAAAACGAGTGACAAGGATTGAATGAAGAGATTTCACAGGGCAAAGCAGGGGCATAGACAAGGTCAGCCATGCTTCAAAATTATATCAGTAAAAGAAGATAAAGTGGATAAATAAAGGACTGTGTTTGAGTGGCACATGCAGGAGCAAGTCCGTTTCCCTAATGCAGGGTGCAGAGCATCTTAGAGTGCTAAGAGATTAAAAAAAAGAAAATTCACCTGGCCAGGCTCCTGACCTGTTCCTGATTAAAGGATTAACTTCCACTGCCCCTAAAACATATTACCATACTTTCCCCCAGACCCCATCCCAACATTAAAGCGTGCTTTGGCTTCCATCCCTTCTCCAGACAGGCCACCTAAATTTGACCTTACTCTGTGCTTTCTTTTGCTATGCAGGCTACACAAAGTTCATCAAAATTTTGTCATCTCCAGTGGTATTTCTTTAAGGGACTCAGCATCACATTTCCAGCTGACTGCTTGGAAGCTAACTCTAGGTTTTTACTTTCAGTCTGGGGTGGATCTGGACTGATTTAACCTCTCAGCTCTGTGAAGATCTTCCCAGGAAACTGCCTTGGCCCCCCAAATTACAAATATTTTTTAGATGTCCTGGTTCAGTGGCAGAGTTAAGTGGCTAAACTCAGCAAGCTACAGCCTATTTCTGAAGTCCTGTCCTGAGGAACATCTTCATGCTTCCTCCAATAAAAATACTTGCAGCATGTGTGGTTCTGCAAGGAAGGGCTCCTGCTGGGGCTGTGCCCTCCAAGTCCCCAACACCCTGCAGCAACGTGTGAGGCGATGGAGGTGCCGCTGTGCCTGCCCCACACAACAGTACCGAATGTCACTTTACAGCTAAAATAGTGAAACTGGATCAATTAATCTACCCATTGCACTACGTTTAGGATAATAATCAATAGTGTGAGTCCTCTGTGGTAAAACTCCATTCTTGTGGAGCTTTTTAGAGTTTCGGGATAACTTAATTATCTACATCCCATGGAAAAGCACTTCCAGCCAGCTAGAAATGGCCAAAAGGAGGTTGCTGGAAGAATTTGTCCCAGAGCTTTAGGGAGTACACTTGTCCCTGCCTATTTCATATCTTCCTGCTGCTTTTACTTCTTGTGTTTGGGATGCAGCTTCCTCTAGGAGAACTGGTGATCCCCTGTGAGTCTCTTAACACTCTAATTTCTGTAGAAAGAAACCATGTGTTGTAAACAGATCTCATTAACTGGCAACTTCCAGTGAAATTGGAAAATTGGCAATATTTCCATGAACTTTGCTGTAGCAGGTACTGTCAATTAGCAGAGTTATAAAGTGTAAACAAACTGAAAATACAAGCATAATCAATAAACAATTTTTAAAAAATTAAAGGGAGATGGCTATGCATACTAGGCATGATCTTCCTCCTGTTTAGCAAGAGCACAGTTGTACATTTAATTGGCCCCTACACTGCATATGCCAATGACTGCTGGGTTTTCAAACCATGATAAAACAGAGCCTAATGAAAGAAGTTTCCCCCATTTCTCAAAGCATGCAGTCTTAACTAAAAACCATAAATCCAAGATAAGCCTCTGCTGACTGCAGAAAACAGCATTCTGAAATAAGTCCCATTCAGCCCCAGAGTGTCTTTGAACTCCTTGCGGTTTAGAGATAAAAACCAGCTCATTGATCAATGATAACTGTCTGATCTGAGACGGTTATTGGTGCTGCAATTTCACCCATGCTTCTTTCTGGGTAAGATGGTGCCTGGGGACAGAGTTTTCTGTGACCAGTCTGCAAATTCTAAAGAAAACAGAGCTCTGGAAATTAGGATGTCTGTCTACCCCAGCTTGGAGATCTTTGGAACAGAACAGTGAGAACCTCCCTGCAGTGTGAGTCCCCCGTGGAAGATACTTGCGACCTGTGGGCAAAGAATCTGGTTTCTCATTTCTGCTTAGCTTTGATATTCAGGTTTGAGCTGTTCTTCTGCCTCTTCAGCTACAAAAACACTTTCTAAACTTGTGTAACTGCTAGTATAGTTTGGAGTTAAAAGAAATTTGTTACATGATTTAGTTTTTCAAATCAATATATACAATTAATAAGAGTGGAATGACCTTAAGTAGTGAAAGAGTTTTTTACTATCACTGAGAATGCATTGCTGCAGTTTGCAGACATGAAATACTCAGTTGGCTGTTTGATATTTTTTGGAGAATAAAGCATGGGGGCTCTTAACCACATCTCTCCCCTCTCCAGATGACTTCTGTCCTCCAGCATGTTCCTGAATAGGTCGTTTGGACCTAGTGGTGCTGCTCTCCTGTTTTCAAAGAAAAAAACTCCGTGAGTTTTCTTAGCACAAACCTGGAAAGGGAATCAAGGTCTTTCTAATGATTCCACAGGACCCATTTTGCCTTCATGAGAAGCCTGAATTAAAGTACCTAAGTTCCATTCATTTTTTCTTAGACCTTCAGTTTTCTAGGGAATGTGCACTCCTTCCCACCTAGCTTCTTATGCCTTTGCTATGCCATTAAATACTCTCCATATCAGCACAGAATGGGATGTTTCAGTTCACAGGTTCATTAACTTTATAAACAAAAGGGATTATTGTCATCTGCAACTATGCAGCATGCCACAGGTTTCTATTTTCCAAATGAGTGTCACATCAAATAGACCATCAATTTCCGGAAAATATTTTATCTTGATTCTTGTATTATAAAGTGCATCATGCTCAAGCTTCCCAAATTATAGATTTTTCAGTAGCAATGAAATTACAGATGTTTACATTTAATATATTCTCCCAATTAAAATCTCATATGCTGGAGCCTGCTGGTTGAATGAAAACTCTTGCACCTTTTGAGAATTGAGGGTATGATAAATATTCATGTGATCAGCTGTATAACATTGAACAGGACAGCTGGCTCAAGAAGGTTCATTTGCTTGGTTTACCATCTCTATCCGTTAACATTAGAAAAGATTGCAAGAGTTTATCTGCCAGAGGGTTTAATAGATAAAGCAGAGGTTCGATTTTTTTCCCCCTTAACTGATCATTTTTGACATTTAGCTACTATATAGGGGAAAAAACAGGAAAGTTGCTTTCTACAAAATACAGTCTCAACAGTTCCAACTCAAAGTACTGAATAAGTGTAAAAAAATTCTTGACGTAAACCAGAAAAGCATTATTTGTTGGTTACATCTTAGAATCGGCTTTTTCCAGCGTATGGATCTCCCAAGTGAGGAGAAATCATTTTTATTTCCAAAAAGCAAGAGGCTGATGGAAATACACAGTGTTAGAAGCAGTGGCAGTATCCAGCAGCAGCTCTGGCTTTGTGAGCAGCTGGCCGGAGCACACGGACCCTCCGGTGTAAAGCCATAGAATTTACTCTTTCTTTTCTATGACAAGAAGGTGTAGGAAGGATGTTAATTTGGATCATGGAGAGTGAAAGTAGGTGACTTTATCAGATAAAAATATTAATATAGAGAAAAACATGAACTTGTAATTATCAGTAAGTTACTGAAAGCAGACCCTACCCGCTTTCTAAATGCAAAAAAGGTCTTTTAAATCATTTTTTCTCTTAATTTTTTAATTTAAGTTGTCTTTTGATAATGAGCTTAGAGCTGATCATTGCACAATTAACTACCTTCTGGGAAAGCATCAGCTGCTAGGTGCCAGTGCTGGGTCAGTTTGTGTTCCTGACATAAATGCTGTAAATCTCTGAGGGAGATTTAGGGGAAGAGGTTGATAGCTTCAAATATCTTAGAAGTTTTAGTGCTCTCAGGATTCAAATCTCCCTGAAATCACAATTTTTTCATCAAACACACTGCAGAAAAATTAGATCCTATCGTAAGATCCGTTGTTAGGAAATGCTTCTGTGGCATTGCTGTTCTTGGCTAGATTTTTTTGGATCCTGGATTATGACTGCTGCCTTGGCAGGATTTTTTTTCTTGAGGCAGACATCCATATATATCACTCTTATGTATCACATTTTGGATGACTTGATAGTATGAGAGAAAAAAAATCCATATATCTGTTTTGAAGGACTGTATGTTTCACATACATATAAACTGTATCTCACTAATTTCCCATATTTTCAAGCACTAAAAAAATCTGCATAAATTCCCCATTTACCATAATATTTCTCCCTTGCAGTCTCATCCATTGTGTAGTCTGAGAGAACTAAAAAATGGATTGTCCTGCAAAGGGGCACCTTGTTTTCTGTGCTTGCTCTTGGCATGAATAATGGGATTCCTGAAAAAAAAAAAACACTAATCCAGGTGTTTCTGTATAGCCTGCTACTATTAAATGCTGCTCAGGTAACCCTGTGTTTTGAAATAAGTGGATCAAATTCTCTGCAGAGTGTAATCCAGGCATGTGCTGCCACTGTTCAAAATGTACATATGTTTGGAGAACAGCTTGTGGCGAATTCTTAAAAGAGGTGTGAATAGATTAGTAAAAATTTTTAAGGGGGAGTGGAATCATTTATCATCAGTTAAGTGATATGGGACTTCCTTTAAAAGGCTCCGCTTAGATAGAAATAAATCACTGAAGATGCAATTTAAGAAAAAATATGATGTGTTAAGAAAACCGTAATTAAATGCCAAACATGGGAGGTTTCTTCCTGAGAAGAGACCTGTGATGCTGGGAGCGATCAAAGAGCTGCGGAGCTCCACGCTGTCCCTGGCCCTGACCAGTGGCAGAGGACAGCACCTACAGCAGACAGAGACCTTCCCCAGGCACCTCCTCAGCTCCCACAACCATGACTTTCTGATTTAATCAGCAGTGGATCCACCCCTGTGAATCTGTCTAATCCCTTTTTGAATCCTTTCATTCTGCTGGCCCTCCAGAAGGTTGCCCCACCTTCTCTTCTCCAAGCTGCAGCTGTAGCTCATGGACTACTCCTGAACAGAGGCTGTTCTCTGTTTCTGACCGCGATGCTGCCTTTCTCTGCATCTTTGCTAGCACAGTGTTATGATTTTTGAGTGGGGATACTGAAACTATCAGCAATGCTCAGACTCTAGGTGCACAGTTGTAACTAGCAACAGTTTGATTTGCTATTCTTTTCCTAGATCTTAAAATTCTATTTACTGTTTTACTAAGTTTACGTTTTTAGAGAAGTAGGCACACTTATTTCAAGAGCTCCTGAGTGGTAATAATTAACTTAAGGCCCATCCCTGCTTAAGCTTAGGCAGGGTTATTTTTTCCCCATATGCATCATCTCGCATTTCTTTTCATGAGATCTTGTCTGCCACTTCACTCAGCCCACTGGGTACTGACAGTTTTACAGCTCTTCCACGCCTGTTTTAGATGTGACCATTCTGAACGACAAAAATTCTCCATTATGGAAATTCACAGTTCATTTCTACCTTTGTTCCTTAATTTTTACCTAATTAATCCCCTATGGGAGTATCTCCTTATCCCTTCAAAATAAGTATTTTACTACCAAAGGCTCTTAAAAATTAAGTTTTCTAACATGTTCTAACATGTTCGTATTTCCATGAACAACCTGTATATCAGATAAGCTGCATCCCATAGAAGTACTCATGTTTGTAAATAAATCCTTAAATAAATCCTCCCCTCCCAAGGCAGCAGCAGGGACCATCGTGGCCAGGATATTGTGGCTTAGGAGGCAACTCAGGCAGAGCTCCACTGGGGAGAGCAAGCAGAGACCAGAAACGCCTTGGGATGTGACTGGGAGAGAAGGAACCAGGAGATAAACTCTCCTCAGATGATCTAGAAATGCACAGAAACCAGCTTCTGCTGAATGGCTGTGAGTTTCATTAATAATTCACTGGATTTGCCCATAAAACCTTGATACGGCATGCCAGTGGTCTCCTTTGCAGACTCTGGCAGAGATTCAGATTCCTTCTGGAAAAGCGTTCCACATCCCACTCTGCAGCAAGATCATATGACAACACTCTGTGCCAACACAGGACAGGGGGCAATGGGCACAAACTGAAGCATAAGAGGTTTCAGTTGAATATGCCGAAGAGCTTCTTTACTTTGAGGGTGACAGAGCACTGGAACAGGCTGCCAAGGGGGGTTGTGGAGTCTCCTTCTCTGGAGATATTCAAAGCCCACCTGGACAATGTCCTGTGCAACCTGCTCTGAGTGAACCTCCTTTAGCAGGAGGGTTGGACTGGATGATCTCCCGAGGTCCCTTCCAACCCTTGCCATTCTGTGATTCTGTGACACAGCCTCAGAAGAGGAGCATTAAATCCTCAGAACCCAAAATGCAGTAGAAAAGGTGCCTTGGCAGACACAAGCTTTGCTCTGAAGGTCTGTTGATCCTTCCATAGCACGGCAGGATGAAGGGAGGGAGGTGATACCAAAACATTTGGAGTAGATACCTTTATCAGGAAGGTAAAGGCCGTTAGGCTTAAAAGGAAGGAAAAAGGAATACAAAGTTCCTCCTCTTTCTCGCTCCCTTCCCTTTTCTCAGGATTTGGAGCAGAATTGGACTCTAATGGCTCTCCGACTTCCAGGTTTGATTTTAGCAGACATTTCAAACATGCAGACATCAGCTCTATTCTCTTGTCAGGTGCAAGAAGTCCAACAAAAATTGTTCTGGCAAATTATTAAGATTTTCCACCTACCAACTAATTATTTAAGCTAGCAAAACCATCTTCTTTAGGGTTAGCAATGGCAAGCATGGGAATTTTAATTACAGCATCTTGGCCATAATACTTCCCCTTCTTCCTTCCTGCTAAATTTTTTGCTTTTTCGTATAAGGCAGTCTCACTTTCAGATCTCCACTGGGATCAGAGTCTGAGAGTACAGATGTGGTAATCTCAGACAGATCTTGTATTAAATATACCAGAAACAGGCACAGTTTAGTCTTAGCTTAAATGATTCTTGATGATGCTTTAAGAATGTATTTGATGAGAAAGGCTCTGTGTGAATGTCAATTGTTTCAGTGTCACTCTTTTACTTGTTTACTTACTGATGTGCATGCGCTGCAGTTATGCATCTGCATAGAGGGCAATTAATAAATGCAAGTTTTGTACAAAGTGTGGCTATTCATATTTAGTATATTTTAAAGCATAGAAAGGTTTAGACATTGTGACATAAATTAGGTGCTTATTTCCTAAGCAGCAAGACATTTCTGAAGTACACTAGTTGTGTTCGTAGTACTAAAGCCATAACTTAATGTATATCCTTGCCTGACCTGTAGTGGTAAAGCAGCATGCAGTTTGATTATGGCTTGCACTTCAGAGTACTCACTTATATTTTTAGTTCTCAGAAAATTAATTTTTAACACTGTAAACAACACTTACATCCAGAAACAAAAGTCACTTTGAGTTATGTGTATGGTGACTTTGCATGAGATGTGCAATCTGTGTTTGTTACCATCACCTTCGGGGAATGTTTATCAGAGGGCTGAGAAATTTGTTCTGCAGAGATGGAGTATTCTGAAAACATCTCCTGCTAGAGCATTGATAGCCTAGATATTTCCCAAGAAAATGTTTCATTAATCTTTTCTTTCGCCTTTTCCACGTTCCGTTTAGATATTAGAATGTTAAGGATATATTATTTTAAGAAAAAGAAACACAACTGTTTTTAAACACCAGTTGCAGGTGGCTAGTGAGGCTGAGCAGCTTTGTGCTAGGTTTGCCAAGACTGAAGTGTGGGATCGGTGAGGGATACCCGGACGGCATTAGGATATTAATAGATTATATAGTCAAATTTATTTGATAAACATATTTATGAGTAGCAGAGAGAAAGGAAAATATCACGTTCTTTGGGGAGCCTAGGTGGAGACAAGAGTCAGCTATAGTATATGCATTTAGTTAAAAAAGAGAGTAGAGCAGGGAAGAAACACTGGGAGAAAGATCAAGGGTGATATTTAGAAAATTCAGTGGAAAATGAGGGAAAAGACAGAACAAGAGAATGGCTGGAGTGCACAGAAAGGTGGAGAACCATGCAGAAGAGTAAAAGGAGAAGCAAAGTTGATCTGAAATGCTTTGAGAATGCGGGGCGGGGGGGGATGGCTATTTGATGTAGTAAATGCGTCTATGCACTCATAATTAACTGTAAATTCATGCCGGCGTGTATCTAATTAGAAAGCTGAACATCTCAATAAATCTTCAGATTATTTCTATTTATAAATTAACATATTTGAATGGAGGAGGAGAACAATTTAGTGAACCCTGAACATTTGCAGTAATAACATCTATTTGTATATAAAATAAATCATGTTTGTAGTGCCCCTATTGCAACATACAAATAAAGGAATTCTGTAAACTAGGAGGTGGGAGGCAATTTATGACTACTACTTATTGTGCAAATTTATCCCCTTCATTGTTTTAATGCCTTATTGTTCTCTTGATCTCTTTATTATCTTGTTACGTGCCACGTTTGCAAACTAGCTGAACCATAAACTGATTTTGGACTTCATATGTATGTGCCGTGTATATATGCATATCTGGATTCTGAATCTGTAGTGAAATCTGTACTGTATTAATGTAAATGACAATGTATAAGAATTTATCTTCTTGTATGTTTATACACAAGCTGATTTCTAATTTGTATAGAACTTTCTTCCAAATGAACTCATTTTCTTTTGCTTGTGAGCATCACCACTTGTTGCAGCATATGTTAACTGTAGCTATTGTTCCTTTTCTAGCTGTACCCCATAAAATAGGGCGGATAATTGATGGAAGCCCTGCGGATCGCTGTGCAAAACTTAAAGTTGGAGACCGGATCTTAGCTGTGAATGGCCAGTCTATTATTAACATGCCTCATGCAGATATTGTGAAGCTAATTAAAGATGCAGGTCTCAGTGTAACTCTTCGCATCATTCCTCAGGAGGGTAAGTCAATGGCCCTTAAAAACAGGAAGAAAATTTTAAGTAGCCTCCAATTAGCTTGAATTATGTCACCGCTTGAAAGAACATCTTTTGTTTCACTTTCTCAGCTGTAACGTACAGCGCACCAAAATTACAGCCTTAGAACTAGCTGGAAGAATATCTGAATTCCTGAAAAGGTTTCTAGTTATGAAAAGGGTATTTAAAGCACACGTGGAGAAACCTGAGAGCGAGCTGGGTACCAGCAAGCCAGTTTTAATGTCTTTTGGAGGAATTGTCTTCTGCATGGAAAAGCACCCTACAAGAGAGACGGGGTTTGAGGTCATTCCCTTACTTCCTGCTATAAACCAAACCACAGTTTGCCTCACAGGAGACTGGAATGGGTGTCACCAGGCATCTTCAGCTACCAGCTATGTGTGACAAAGTGATATGAAGGAAGAGTTCAGATTTGGCAGTTTCCTCCACGTATATCACTATAAATGCACAAGGCAGGAAAGAACTGAACCCTAAATTATCTCATTTGTAAGGTGAGGGTAAGAGGAAAGACTCATTATTCTGGTCATTACTCCACAGCTCATCAGTGAAGATCTTTTGATGTTGGTTTCATAGGTTTTGGGGTTGATTTCAGGGCTTTTTTTAGTTTAGTGATGTGCTGTACTGGTATATGAATTGTACTCTATTAATGAGACTGTGGCTTTATATCTCAGCAACAAATACCATCAGAGCTAGGAATGTCACACAGCAAGTAATGTAATTACTTAATGATTCGTGCTCCAGTTAGACGACCTTCACCTTCTGCTGCTGCATCCAGCAACGGGACAAGGAAATAGTCTGGCACTGGCCATGGACTGCAACGGGGGAAACTTATCCACTTTGTTAAATGAATTCAGTGAAGGGAAAACCACAAACATACATGAGTTCAGAATTCACACCAGAGAGCTGCCAATCGGTGACGTATAAACACTGGAGGTCAGTTCTGCGAGCATCTGCAAAGGGTGATGCTACGTGCAATCCATGCATCCTATTTAGGTCTCCACTGTACACAGAATAATTCATATTAGCAAACTGCTACTAGTTCAGTGTTAGAGATAGATAGCTTAAATTAGAAAGAAAGTGGAGGTACATGCGAGATGCAGTGCTACAAGATGTTCTCAGATGCTAGCGGGGAGAAATGATTTGTGCCCTAGGCATGGCTTCCCCGTGTGACTGTGCGACACTGGATACCTCATTTGCCTTCTGATATTAGCTTCCCAGCTTATAAAATTAGGAAAAAATCTAATACTGCTGTAATGTACTTTCAGGTGAAAAATACCATATAAATGCAAAGCAGTTTTAGAAGCAGCTTATGATTTGACTAGTTCATCCATAGTTATGAGAGTAATGTAGAAATGAGGGACAATATTCCCAATCTTCCTTTCTGAAACTTCACAATACAACAGAGACTCAAAGATGCAAAATGGGCAATTAAAGCCTTAAGCATAGTAATTACACAGATAAGTATTGCTTATGCCTGCATGAGGAGTGTTTTAAGTGCAAATATACTAGCTTTTTTGACAATTAAGCCTAAATTGAAAAGATTTTGAATAAAGTAGCCAAAATTTTAAAAACAATTATGAACATACATTAAATAAGTAGAGAGCCACTAGAAAGGTGCAGTCATAGGGAACAAATTCACAAGTTAAAAAAATAAAAAATAAAATCATTCAAAATTCAAAATAGATTCAAATATCAAACTAGGCAAGATCTGGGTGGTGCATAGCTATTGCTGTTAGGGATGCTCAGCCATACGCATGCCTATTCTGGATGCCTCGCACCGTGCCACGCTGGTCTCGCTCATTCTGTTTCAAGCTGGAATAAAAAAATACAGTGTGTACTTTTGCTGTTGATAATACATGAGCAATTACTTCTGCGGTGCTCTGTCCTCTTGTGGGTGGACTCTCCCTCATTTATGCTTCTTAACAGGTAAATGATGAGCTACATAGTGGTGCCAGTGTGTTGAGAGAAATACATTCGATATGAGCTCAGTGCCAGATGTGTCTTCCCCCCAGTGCAGCAGGAAGCCTGAAGGAAGACTCATTTGTAACAAGGCCACGAGGCCACGTTTCCTACCCCGGCCTCTCCATCTTTTTGAATTTTTTGTTGTTTGGAAAGAAGGATTCTGGTTTTCTGCAGTTTTCCTATGTGAAAACCTGGTCATTTGGCACAATACAATGAAATAAAACATTGATTTAGCTGGTTAGTCAGAATTTATTGAGATTGGTTTTACTGTTCACAGTCCCCAAGGATTTAAAAAAGCTAGGAAACTTTTGTTGAGCTCAAAGCACACCAGTGTTTTAGCTTTTGTGACGGGAGTCTGTCATCCAGTAACAGTGGTGAAAGCAATAAAATCATTCATTCTCTCAAAATGAAAAGTTTTCAAATATCAGTATTTCTAGGCTTTAAAAGAAAACATGAAACACAGAAGCCATTTGCCTTGTTCAGCTGGATTTTAAATAATGGAGGTGTCAACTGGAGTTATAGAAGTGACTAAGATTTCAGATCCCACAGACTATCAAAAGGAGCCCATTAGGTTCAGGTGTCTTAAAATCTAATTATAACCCAAGAGAGTAAAAGCGACAAAGCATAAATTTTCAGAGGTAGCGTGTGACCAAAAATGATTATTGTCTACCTTTGCCCTTTATTAAATGCCGCGCTGTGACAGGTCTTTAATCTCCAGCTTCCCATTACGCAGAGCTGAACAGCCCGGCCTCGGCCCCCAGCTCAGAGAAGCAGAGCCCCCTGGCCCAGCAGCACAGCCCCATGGCCCAGCAGAGTCCCCTGGCACAGCAGAGCCCCGTCGCCCAGCACAGCCCCGTCACCCAGCCACCGCCTCCGCAGCCCCTGCAGCTGCAGGGACACGAAAACAGGTAAGAGCGGCTCCTCCAGCATCTGCCTCCGGTGAGGACCGCGGGATGCCCTTGTGCTGGGTCTTCCTTCTGTGATCCATCACCTGTGGGGCTCTGACAAGCCATGGACCTGTGATTGTGCTCACGGAGCATGAATTGTGCATGCCAGGATGATCTGTAAGCCTTTTTTGGGTATGAAATACGTTATTATGAGGAAGGCTCTAGCCAACCTTCCTCAAACGTCCATCAGGTTCGTATGTTTGCCAAGGAACTAAACACTGAGATATTCTTTGCTGATAATTTCATTGCTAACATACTACTTTCTTGTATTACTACAGCTTACAAAATATGGGTATATCAGTATCTGATCGTGAGGTGGTCTTTTCTTTCATTATTTTGCATGTCTTTTTTTTTTTATCTGTTAGAGTTCTGGAGTCAGGAAGATATTTTTATAACATGTTTTATCTATGCTGTATCATTTTCCAGCCAATTTCTCATGTGTAATTTATGCATGTGCATTGACAAATTTGTCTGTGATGGAAATTAAGTGGTAGAGGGATAGAAATTTTGTGACCAGCTGTATTAAAAGCTGTACATATAAAAAGCACGCTCAGGCTGTGGGATGATGCAACTTTCTGTGATCTCCAATCAACACTATTTAGTCTTTGGATTGATTTTTGGCATGTTAAATGAGGCTGATTACATTGACTGTTTTTATGCTAATCTTCAGTAACCAACATACCTCATCAAGACCCTCTTCCCCAAATAGTAGATGCTGGTTATAGGATTGAAACTTTTTGCTTCTGGAGATACTTGAGTCCAGCTGTGATTTAAACACTATGCCCTCTAATTCTCCTTGCTTAACAGATGTAGCACTTTCACTTACCCAAAATTATTTTCTCTCAATTAGCCACACTCGGCAAATTTCTTTGCCTTATACATTGAGTACTTCTTCCAAAAGTGATCACCTCCTAGCAGACATGTTTCTGACAAAATCCAATGCAAAGCTTTCATAAAAATGTCTCTGCGCAGTTGTCAGTATTAAATGCCAGCTAAACATGAACCAGCAGTGTGCCCAGGTGACCAAGAAGGCCAACAGCATCCTGGCTTGTATCAAATAGTGTGGCCAGCAGGACTAGGGAAGTCACTAGGGAAGTACCCTGCTGGACTGTTGTTTGTGAACAGAGAAGGCCTTGTGGGTGATGTGATGGGTGCAGGACACCTGGGGCACAGCAATCATGAAATGATAGAATTCTCAGTTCTTGGAGAATTAAGGAGAGAGGTCAGCAGAACTGCTACCTTGGACTTCTGGAGGGCAGACTTTGACCTGTTTAGGATCCTGGTTGACAAAGTCCCTTGGGAGGCAGCCCTGAAGGGCAAAGGAGCCCAAGAAGGCTGGGCACTCTTCAAGAAGGAAATCCTGGAGGCACAAGAGCAGACCATCCCCATGTGCCAAAAGATGAGCCAACAGGGAAGAAGACTGGCCTGGCTGAACAGAGAGCTTTGGCTGGATCTCAGAAAAAAAGAGGAAAGTCTATGACCTTTGGAAGAAGGGGCAGGCATCTCAGGAGGACTACAAGGATGTTGTGAGGTCATGCAGAGAGAAAATCAGAAGGGCTGAAGGCCAGCTAGGACTTAAATTGGCCAGTTCTGTGAAAGATAATAATAAATGTTTCTATAAATGTATTTATTAATAACAAAAAGAGAGCCAAGGAATCTCCATCCTCTACTGGATGCAGGGGGAACCATAGTGACAGAGGATGAGAATAAGGCTGAGGTACTTAATATCTTCTTTGTCTCAGTCTTTAACAGTAAAGTCAGCTGTTCTCCAGGTACTCAGCCCCCTGAACCATAAGGGAGGGACAGGGAGCAGAACAAAGCTGAGGAAGTGGTTAGTGACCCGCTCGGCCAATTAGACACACACATGTCTATGGGGCCCAGCAGGGTCCACCCAAGAGAACTGAGGGAGCTGGCGGAGGTGCTCACCAAGTCCCTTTCCATCATCTGTCAGCAGTCCTGGCTGACTGAGGAAGTTCCATTTCACTGGAGGTTGGCAAATGTGACGCCCGTTTACAAGACGGGCTGGAGGAGGATCCAGGAAACTGCAGGCCTGTCATCCTGACCTCGGTGTCGGGGAAGGTCATGGAGCAGATCATCTTGAGTGCCATCACACAGCACATCCAGGACAACCAGAAGATCATACCTAGTCAACATGGGTTTATGAAAGGCAGATCCTGATTAACCTGATCTCCTTCTATGACAAGGTGACCTGATTAGCAGATGAGGGAAAGGCTGTGGATGTTGTCTACCTGGACTTTAGTAAAGCCTTTGACACCACTTCCCACAGCATTCTCCTGGAGAAATTGGCTTCCGTGGCCTGGACAGGCATACTCTTTGCTGGGTAAAAAACTGCCTGGATGTCCAGGCCCAAATTCAGTGAATGGAGCTAAATCCAGTTGGCGGCTGGTCACAAGTGGTGTTCCCTAGGACTCAGTGTTGGGGCCAGTTCTGTTTAACATCTTTATCAATGACCTGGACGAGGGGATCAAGTGCACCCTCAGTAAGTTTGCAGATGACACTAAGCTGGGTCTGGAGCACAAGTCTGATGAGGAGCAGCTGAGGGAACTGGGATTGTTCAGCCTGGAGAAGAGGAAGCTCAGGGAAGACCTTATCGCCCTCTACAACTATCTGAAAGGAGGTTGTGGCGAGGTGGGTGTTGGTCTTTTCTCCCAAGTAACAAGCAGTAGGACGAGACAAAATGGCCTCAAGTTGCACCAGGGGAGGTTTAGATTGGACATTAGGAAAAATGTCATCACTGACAGGGTTATCAGGCACTGGAACAGGCTGCCCAGGGAAGGGGTTGAGTCCCCATCCCTGGATGTATTTAAAAGACAGATAGACAAGGTGCTTAGTGACATGGTTTAGTGGTCATAGAATCATAGAATCATAGAATCATAGAATGTTTTGGGTTGGAAGGGACCCCTAGAGGTCATCTAGTCCAACTCCCCTGCAGTGAGCAGGGACACCGCTAACTAGATCAGGTTGCTCAGAGCCCCATCCAACCTGGCCTTGAATGTTTCCAGGGATGGGGCCTCCACTACCTCTCTGGGCAACCTGTTCCAGTGTTTCACCACCCTCA
>NW_009260125.1:606576-622164 GCF_000687185.1 Egretta garzetta
CCCCCAAGTCCCTCTCGGCAGGGCTGTTCTTGATCCTTTCTTCCCCCAGCCTGTATTGATACCGAGGGTTACCCCGACCCAGGTGCAGGACCTTGCACTTGGCCTTGTTGAACCTCATGAGGTTCACACAGGCCCACCTCTCCAGCCTATCCAGGTCTCTCTGAATGACATCCCGTCCTTCTGGTGTGTCAACCCGCACCACTCAGCTTGGGGTCATCCGCAAACTTGCTGAGGGTGCACTCGATCTCGCTGTCTAAGTCATTGAAGAAAACATTAAACAGCACCGGTCCCCGTACGGACCCCTGAGGGACACCACTCATTACCGGTCTCCATCTGGACATCGAGCCATTGACCACTACCCTCTGGATGCTACCATCCAGCCAGTTCCTTATCCACCCATCAAATCCATAGCTCTCCAATTTAGAGAGAAGGATGTTGTGGGGGACCGTGTCAAAGGCTTTGCAGAAGTCCAAATAGATGACGTCCATGGTGGTGGACAGGTACTGTCAGACTCAATGTTCTTAAAGGGTTTTTTTCCAATCAAATGATTCTATGATGCTATAATCCTATTTACCTGCAAAACTTTTGCTGCTTTGTGAAAATTTGTTTTACGCAATTTTGCAGTTGGGCAGTTTGCTTTCACTCCCCAATGTTGCACATAATGCATATTCTTAATGTTTTGCAACTTTCTGAAACTAAGACATTTTGCCTTTCTCAGTTATAGGTCAGAAGTAAAAGCCAGACAGGATGTGAAACCTGATATCCGGCAACCTCCATTTACAGACTACAGGCAGTCCTCAACGGACTACCGACAGCCTCCGCTGGACTACAGGCATCCGCCGGTGATGGATTACCAGCAGCCACCACCTCTCGACTACAGGCAGCCGCCCTTGATAGATTACAGGCAGCACTCACCCGACACCAGGCAGTACCCTCTGTCAGAGTACAGGCAGCCCCAGGTACAAACTGAAATACGGCACTCCTAAAGAGAAAGCATTAGGTCATGTACATTGGTAAAAAAGGTGACATTATAGAAGCAAAAGGCACCTTGATTGTTTTTACTCTGAGTTACGATTTCTCCGTAGAGGAAATTACTCCAAAAGCATTAATATTAATGAAGAACTATGTGATCTGTCAAATAACACTACATTTATAATTGTGTGACTATAATGTTAAATAAATGTTATTTTTAAGGTACTGGAGAGTTAAAATAAACGTTCTAAAATAAGCTTCCTTTGCATCAGCAGAGGAATTTTTTTTGTTCCTAGGAACATAATACAGAGTTCAAACAGTGGATGTACTTCATTCTGACTGCATTTCTACAGCACTGCTGAAAACAAAGATTTTATCTAATCTGAATAAATAAATAAATAAATAGATGGGAATCCTGACTGATAAAATTACATGTATGTTGGTAATGGGGAGAAACTACTTGTGCAGCTAGTTTCTTTGACATCAGGCATGATCTTACAAATTCGAAGAAATAAACCTTAGATGAAGAGTTATGTTACCCTGGACAAGACACTGCTGATGCCAAATATTTATACTGACGGCTGTGAAGGTTTGAGGATTTAGCCCAAAGTTCAGACTTTCAAAAAAATCCTCCTTTCTCCTTATATAAAGTCAGAAAAAAAACAGAGGTCAGGAAATATAAATAAGAGAATGTAAACTTCTAGACACTATATGCCAGAACCATATATAGGTGGTTTCTATGTCCATATTTTCAAAGCCAGACACATAAACTATATCAATGAAAATATCCAAATTCTTAAATGGGATCCAGAGAACCCTGAAAATTTTATGCATTTCAGTATCTAAATAGCAAATCCATTTCCCCTGCACATATCTTATAAGAGGCTTCTTAGCATCTAGAGAGATGCTTAGACTGCCTGTTTCTCACTGTCTCCAGTTAATTCTCTAAGCACTGGTTTGCACAACTCAAAATTTCTTTTTTTCCTCTGCTCCCATGGCTCTTGCAATCTTGGCTGCCAATGGATCAGAAGCAACAAAGCAGCCCCCTCTATGGGGCTGGTAGTTAGGGTCCACCAAGGCAAAACTGGAAAGATGAATCTCGGTCTCTGCAGGACACAGAAAGGGGAAGGTCAAAGCTCCTACTTCCCACCTCCTCCTCAAGGCACATGCTTTAACCAAAGTGATGAGAGTTACTGTACTTTGTGACTCCATGCAGTCCAGCCTGCTGATCCTGTTGAGTTCTGCTAGGAATTTAGGAGGTGTCACTCCTACTAATTTTCAGTTGTGATGATGCTTATACAGGAACTATCTGCTTCCTCACTTGCCAAATCAGCACTTCCTGCATAGACATTTATACTCAGGTACCATGGAAGTATTGAGGGTGAATATGGAAACCATCTAGAGAGCTTTTGGTACCAGGCAGCTGCTGGATGATGACTTTTCAGGGTGGTTTAGACTTAGACATTTACATTTTGCTAAAGTGTCTTCAGAAAAGACCAAAGTCTGTCAGTACAGAAGTATGCTTTGAAGGTCCCTTTGCTTATATAAGTTGGATAGATGCACTTTTGAAGAGATGTATTTTAAAGTTTTCTTGAATGTATACCATGACGCTCATATAGTTAATTTTCTTTCATTTTGTATTTGTCTATACAGGACTTCGATTATTTCACCGTTGATTTGGAGAAAGGAGCCAAAGGGTTTGGGTTTAGTATTCGAGGAGGAAGGGAGTACAAAATGGATTTGTATGTGTTGAGGTTAGCAGAAGATGGACCAGCAATAAGAAATGGAAGGATGAGGGTAAGTAAAATGTATTATAACAATTTTTTCAGCCTTTACAGATATGTTTGCTGATAGGGTCAATGAGAAAGCAGGTTTTTCATCTCTGATCAGGTTTTAAAGAATACCAATGCCAAAAAAATCAATATAATTTTTTGTCCTGGAAGAGCTGAAGAAGTTACTTGAAACATATAGTTGGTCTGTGCAGTTTCTTTGTGGAATAAATGTATTGCTTGATGTTGATAGAAGCTTTTACTGTGTTATATGTTTTTTCTCCTTATTCTTTCATTCATATCTAAGCAACTTAAAAATCTCTGACAAAAAGTTTGATATTTCTTTGATAATAATATCAGCATAATTAACATAATTGATAATAATACCAGCATAATTAACAGTTATCTCTCTAACCACAAAAGCAAAGTGATAGCTACGAAACCTAAGACCTGGTCTGTGTTATTTTACTGATTTAATCAAGTTGTCTTCATAGTATTTGCTAAGTTTGCTTATCAATATTATTCAATCTTGTTTGTAGGGATCGGTTGTCACTATTTGTCTGAATAGGTCTTAGTGCATCCGAGCCCAGTATTGATAGAAACGGTAGTAACACCACATCCAAATACTGAATCTAAAAGCACACACTTAAGAAATTCCATGATTAAAAAAATACATGTTCTGTGTAAGGAAAAATAACCTAATAAAAATAGATGGGTTTAATCGGTCTTAATATGCCATCAGAGACTATCTGTAAATAACTCAGGAGTTTTAGGATGCTTCGTATTACTCTTAATTTGCCCACTTTGTAGAATTTTAGAAGTCATTTAGTCATACCATGGAGTGCACAGTATTGGCACTGGGAGCTTGCATAAGTGAGCAATGGCATAAGAAGTCCCAGTTATGAGGAAGCCAGGCAGGCAACTGGTAACTGAGGAATACTCCCACAGTATTTGTTATGTGAAATATAGGTGAATTAACGCAGCATCTAGAACTTTAACTGAAGAATATCTTCTCCGGTGAGTGTGTTCATCCTTTCCTTTACTGTAGCACTATCACAGTCAGTTGTTCTTAATGACAAGGGGTAATGGTTTTAAACTAAACCAGGGTAGGTTTAGACTAGATATAAGGAAGAAATTCTTTACAATGAGGGTGGTGAAACACTGAAACAGGTTGCTCAGAGAGGTAGTGGAGGCCCCATCCCTGGGAACATTCAAGGCCAGGTTGGATGGGGCTCTGAGCAACCTGATCTGGTTAGCGGTGTCCCTGCTCCTGCAGGGGAGTTGGACTAGATGACCTCTAGGGGTCCCTTCCAACCCAAAACATTCTATGATTCTATGAAAAGCTGTAAGCAAGCTGTACCTGGAATCATATACTTGGAAACATATGGCTAAGGTTACAGAACAACAGAAGAACAATGCCTTTAGAGAGGGTTCATGTCAAATAATAAGCTGTATTAGGCAAAAAATTAAACTATTAAAATGTGTGCATCACTTGAATAAACAAGTACCACAGAATAAATTTAGACTATCCACTCTGTGAATAACCTAAAGTGTGTTACACAAATACACAGCTTTTTTCAATTTCACTAGGAAAAGTATGGTATCTTATAATGAAAATAACTTATTTTAAAGCTTTTTTTCTTGATGTGACCACAATACACAGCCAAGTGTTATTCTGGCCTGATAGCTGTAACTGGGGGTTTTTTTCTGCCCTTTAAAAGCATCATTCTTTGGAATCAGTTTTACCCTCCAGCTTTGTCACTGAGTCTTGTGTTTTATGCTCCTGTTAAACAGCCATTTTAACCTAACAGCCACAAATGGGTTTGGAACTTGCGAGACTTTTATCTCCAGTGACCTGTAACTGATGGACAGCAGAAGCTCAAGAAACAGCTTTTTCAAAACAAAAATAGAAAAGCAAAACAAAAAATAATAATTGCTGAAAGAAATAGACTGTATAGGAAGATGTGCAAGGGAAGCAGAGTTCTGTACCCATATCTCCTCTCCCAAGTTTACATCTGCTGTCAATAATGCAGGTACATTCCCATTTCTTGGCTGGGACCACCAGCCTGCTTGCTGCAGTTCTGCATCTCTCCGTTTCACAGATGCATCTCTATAGCAAAATATGCAAAAATCTGTTCAGTGCTTCTCACTTCACATATCATCATCTTTAAAGATCAGATTCTCTGACCCTAGGCTTTCAGCAGTGGGGATAGTAAACCATGCTTATGTGGTAGGATCTTACCAGGGGCATTTTCCAGCTAATAGTTCTTCTCATGATCTACTTATCTCTGTTATTGGTTTTGCTTCCTGTTTGCTCCTCCTTCAACAGCCTTCTTTGATTTGACTGAAGCCTTACAGAAAAGCATGAAGCAGAGAACAGAAGGTGCAGAACGTTCTTGTAGAAAGAAATAATGCATATAAGTCCACCTCTATTCCCACTCATGAAGCCAAGAAAACAAAAATTAAACCAGCTAAACTCTTAAAAAATAGAACGTATAATGAAACATGTTACCTGTAAAGCATTTAGGTGTAATAATTAAATGTATTCCAAAATAACATTTTGTTATCAGTTTAGTTATAGCCAGCAAAAGCCCTGATAAAGGCACATTCATATTGATACAAATTTCCCTACTTTACAGAAATAAAGTACTTTAAAGCAATAGAGCTACATCTATAGTAGTGGGTTTATAAATTTGTATAATTGAAGCAATGCAATCTCTAACTGCAGACAGCTCCAGACAGGCAAGTCAAAATCTGTATGTTGTACTCTGTTAGTGGGCACTGCAAAACCATAGTGATGGGATGAGCCCAACAGCTACATTCCACTTGGACAGGTGCTATAAGACGTGAAAGTCTTGTCATCACTTTCAAGGATTCTGAGGTCTAAATGCATGTAAAAGTGCGCATTACAGATGCAGAATATAAATTTAAAGAAGTAAGAGCTAAGATATTATGTAAATAAAGAACTGGTATGGAACTCTCTCTTTTAAAAGAAAACAGAGTAGATGCATTACTAAGGAAGGTAAGCATGTAAGGAATACAAAGGAGCAAAGAGAAGTTGAACAAAAAGGCCACAGTGAAACAACATGAAGAAAGTGACACCAAAATTGGGGCATCCTTATGACACTTTCAGTTTGTTCTTCAGGCTATTATGAGCTCCAGTTGAACTTGGAATCAGATGAGAGAACGGACTCACAGAGCAGGAACTGGAAGTGATGGTCTTCCACTGTCCCTGTCAGAACTGTGTGGATTTGAAAAGATTGATGGAAGGGGGGAAAAGTTTTAATGAAGTTTGTTATCACATCACCATTTCCTATCAGAAGTCCTGGTCTTCCTTCCCACTAGGAATGGCGTGCTAAGCGCTTTGTGTTTTTATTGGAAACAAATCCACTGAGGAACACCCATTTTAGGATTACAGGATCTAAAATAGTCTTTAATCTCCCTTCATGACTGATGGAGCTTTCTACTTTGATTTTCTGTTGAATTGTTCTGCGAACTGGAAAGGTGAAAGTCTAGTGAGTTGATGTCGTACAGAGTTCATCAGTCTCACTGGCATATTGCTTTTCTACTCAAGGATTCCTTTCTGCTAGCCTGTACAGACACTGCATTATGTCTTAATGTTCAACTAATTATTCCCTTAAAAATGGTTTTAAAACTTTCACAGGCTTATTACACCGTTCTTAGCCGTGGCACTTTTATATGCACCGAGACTTTTATTTGGGCTCATAGACTCTGCTTCTGCAGAAAGCCCAAGCATACATCCTAGTTTAACTTGGATTCACCTGTCTCTAGACGTGGGAAGGAAATGCCATCAAAGGATCCAGAAGTCTACAGGAAGAAGTGTTTCTTCACATGTGTCCCCTGCCTGCATGGTTGGTAAAATATTCTCAACCAGTGTTGGAGAGCCACAGACATAATTGTGTTACTTCGTATAAAACCATATGTCAGGTCATATACCACAATTGACTTTGGCAGGATTTTGCTGCAATTCATGGATAAGACATATGGAGATTCATTACAAAGACCTCTGCAGGGGGGAACCTCATCACTGCACTGGAAGTAAATACAGATCCCTCTTAATTCCGACAGCTGAGCAGAGAGCAAGCTACAACAGTTAATTCTGAGAAGCTTACCATAACAAAGGTTTACAGAACTTGAAACATGCGACTCAAAATACTTCCAGTAAATTAAGTGAATTTTCACAAAGAACAAGATATCCTACAAATTAGGAGTAACAAAGTTTCATTAGATCTAAGAAAAAGGCTATAATAGAAAACACGTTTATCCAAAACTTTAAATGGCAGATAGACTTGCTGAGAGCTCAGAGTTCTAAAAATGTATCCCCACTCTCCTTTCTGCTTCAGGATGAGGGAGTACCAGAAACATAAGACTCTGTCCATACCATGGAAAAAAAGGATTGAATAGGACCATGTCTGTGCTCCGTGTCTGAGCACATCAGGACTCCATTTCTCCAGTAATCCTAACATCAGGAAAAAAATTGGAAACTAGTTGGTGATGGCGATGTTGGAAAATAAGGCTGCAAGGCCTAGTCTCAGAGTAGGGCAAGAATATGACGCACATGCTATCAGTGATAGTAGCACTGAGTTGAATCAGTCACCAGAAATGAGGGACCTAACACAGCCAGTGTAGAGCACAGTCCCCACAGCCTTTGAAGATTCAGACACTACTGGCAACAATTTTACAGGTCTATTTAGATAAGGCTCACGATAACTCACATTTTATTCTTCTCTCACATTGAGGGCAATGATCAGCAGAGCTCTGCCTGCAGATCTCTATCCCTTCCCTGTTGGGGAACTACTGACTGCTCTCAGGAGAATTGTTAAGGATGGTCATAGCGTTTGCTAGGCATGTGAGATATGATCAACAGATCTCTTACTGCCTTGAATGATATCTCCTGCAGCCAGCATGTTTATTGAAACCAGCATCAAACAAAGAGCCTGTGGTTGAGGGCTGCAGAGATACAGAGTATCTTGCACAAATGGGTTTAGTGAATGTGAAATTCATGAAGAATGAGGGCGAAATGTGCTTTTTTATACACAACGTGCATCTGTGTCATTTTGTCACTTTGTGAATTACATCCTTTTTTTCACATCTTCCGCGAAAGTCATACTTCTCATCTCTGACATTTCTAGTTTCATTGTCTTGTCAACTCATTTTTCTCAGTCCATGTACACCAGTTAGTCCTATCTCTAGCTTCCTCATATCTCTTACTACTACACTATTTTTCTCACTCTTTTGTAGATTTTTCTTACACATTTGCAGAACACACATCTGAAATACAGGCACTGCAGAATTTTCTATCTTTCGTGCTTTGCAGTCCTCCTTTGACTCTTCAATCCTTTTTCCTGTTTGTTGTTTTTCCTGCAGTCTGTGCCCCTCTTTGTTTCAGTTGTACACAGCTGGAGATAAAAACAGGCACAAGGGACAGGAAGCTCCAACAGTGTAAATGATGAGCTTCTGTGCTATTGTTGCATAGGAATTTGTGGGGCCTTGCCTGGTCTGTCCTAGGTTGCTGAGTGAGCAGCACAGTGAGACTCACAACAGTAACCAACCTGTGCTGGGGACAGGTTCATGGCATTCTGCAAACTAGCAAGATTTGTGTATTTCATCCTTTCCCATGACAATAATTGTTATTCAGGAATGTTGTTATTCAGGAAGCTTCATCCGCCTACACCTGGAATTATTCCTAGCAAAAAAAAGATAATTTAGTATTCAGGAGCCAAGGGTCAAAAACAGCAGGCAGACAAGAGGGACCCTGCCTCTTATTTGGAAGGAAACAGAACTAAAATTTCAAATCATGGAAGGCATATGCATTACATTTGACACTGCTGTCAAAACCCATGTATGAGCATTTGACAGCATTCAAAACTGACATTTTCCCCATTGTAAGTGTCCTGAGTACAAGGTCAGGCAACTTCTTGGGTTTTTTTTCCTTCTGACAACACGACTTGTGCATTTGTGTTTGCAATAAAAGGTACAGAGTGCCTATGAAACTCATAACCTGGTTTAAAGCCCTCTCTTGAGCCATAGGAGGCATAATTTTAAGTCCCCATTGAAAAGCCTAGAGGCCAGGCTTCTAAACAGTAGGGTGTCGTGTAATAGTTGGCTATTGCTAACTGTGTCACGCGGGACAAATCAATTAGGATCAAGACTAACTCTCCAGGTTTCTCAAAGGAATAGGCAGCATGTAGGCAGCTATCTATCTGGGCTCTGTAAAGTGTGTAACAGTGGAGTTTAACAAGGGAATATGAACCTATCTCCCTGGAGCAGGACACTCCTGAACGTCTCAAGTCAGGCACCCAGAAATCACTTGAGCTATTTTGGGTTCAGCGGATAGATGGGCAGAGCTGAAAAGCAGGCAAAGTTTAGAGCAGCTTTAGTTAATTATGTCCCTACAGTGTCTGGAAAGGCTTTTATACCATGCAAAGCAGAAGTCTTTTTCTTCTGTGTTCATCACTGGATTTTTCCATTTCAGCTTCCTTGATTGCTTGTTGTTACACACATTTAACTTGGTGTTCATCTAGTCACTTTATCACTGTATCTGTTTTTAGCAGACCTTGATTTCTAGGTTTTTAAAAGATCAAAGTAATCCATTTCCACCAATTAAGGCATCATTCCCTGTCTGAGGCTTGAACATAATAAGGTTTCCACAGACACTTCTTTTAAGCCCATATCATCATGTGTAAAGTATCATCATTTTTTTAAAAATGTATTTTTAGTAACTGTTTTCTTGCATCTCAGAGAAGAAAAAAATCCAAGCAGAAATGGCTGGGCTGCCACATATACTGTTTTGTGAGATTCCTATTCCTCAGCCAAATTTTGTACCAGAAATGACACACGGTTCTTTTTTAGCTTCACACACAGGGACCTTCCCCTAGTCTTTGTGATTCCACTCTCCATGCATTACTGCTACATTTCTCCAGTCCCTCCAGAACAGAGTCTCTGCAGTGTTATCTCATTTTTTTGGTAATCCTATTGCCAAAGGAAAGGGGTAAATATGAAAAAGCACTGATTGTTAACAGGACTGTTTCCTGTCTGACACTATCTGATAAAAGCTCAAAAGAAAGAATGAACAATTTCTGACTCTACAGTAAATGGAAATCTTTAAGAGCATGTTGCTATGAGGACCCCACAAAGTGCACTGGCTCCTCCCTGGTATAGACCCTTTCCTAGATTTCTTGCAAATGAAGAATAGAGTTTCTGTTTGGGATGCTCCATCATTGGTTAACCCCACATCAAAGGGTCTGCAGTGGAATACAGCTGAGGTTGCAGTCAGTAAGTACAGGAAACAAGAAGTAGCTCAGCTCAGCTTGACTATGATTAGAGCAAAAAGTATTAAAAGTAGGAGGCAAGCAGTTGTCACACAGTAGAGGTAGTAAATGGCAGATACTGACGTTTCTTTAAGCAGCCAAGAAAGCTGCAGTAAGGAAATGGGAAGAAGGCAAGAATGGCTTGATCAGTCATGACTTTCTTACAAACATTTAAGGCAATCATTGTCTCCAAAAATAAACCAAGAATCGGCTAGTATAATCCTTAATTATTGCTGCCCAAAAGCCTCTTGCAAGTTTACTCTGGTCACAGAGAGCATAAAAGCAGGAGCAGTGGTAGGTCCTAACAGCCAAAGAGGTCTTCCCCAGGTGGTGCTCTGGGAGCAGTAGGGAGTCAGCGGCTGAGTGCTTGACATGAGAGGGCTTGAGAAGGCCATCAGAAACCCCACTGAAAAGTCACTGACATTTAGATATAAAATACTGACTTTATGCCCGCACATAAGGGACAGAAGAACATTTCAGGAGCATACAGTGCTCCACCAGCCTCTGTTTGACTGAGGTCTTGTGCACCCATCTGAAAGACAAATGCCTACAGAGTGATTCATGTCAGTTAAGTAGCCAATCTTTTCTACATAAGTAGCACTTACTCTTAAAACCTCCAGCATACCTGGCTTACTTTATGCTGTAATATAAATCTTACCTTCATAGTAAGTATTCAGGGAATGTCAACACTGTCATTACAATGGAGCACAAAGACAAAGATATTTTTAGTCCCATCCATTTATTCTGTGATTTGTGATCTATCTGAATGGTACAGGAGGATGTTAGCTATGCTTTCTCACCGAATTGCATGTCCCTTTGGGGTAATCTCATTCACACACCAATTCCCTACTACATACATCACTGTCCAATCTCACTTGTAGTGAGACTGGGTGTGATTGATTTGAACTCTTGGAATTCAGCTGGGATACTCGAGCATATGAGCTGTATGCCAGCCTGTGGCAAGAGGAGCTCAATGCCAGGCTAGTGTAACTGGCAGAACTCAAGGAAGAATATATTGACATGCAGACATAAAGCTGATCAACATTCTTGTGTCTGTACAACAAAGAAATGCAAACTGAGGTCCTCGGGGATCCTGTGTATATTTTGACAGTGTAAAAGCTTAATAAATCGAGTGAATTAACTGTAGATGAACTATTATTCAGCATTTCTCAAAAAAAAAAAAAATGTGTATTGCTTTTAGAATTTGTTTGCAGAAAGGTAAGGAGAAAGAATATTTCTCTCACACATTTAATTAACAACATTCTTGCAAAAAATGTACTCAATCCAATGCATTCAAAGCATCCTTGTAACTCTATGCCCAATAGCAAAATCCTTCAAGCCAGCTAAGAAAAAGAACAAGTTAATAATCGTGCTACAAATGGCTTAGTATGAAATTTGAAGAGTAAAATACTCAGTCGGCAGGCAGGCACCATATTTAAATCTGTATTTCAGGGAAGATTTATAAAGGTTTTCAGGTCTAAAAAGTTGATTAGCTCTTAAAAAGTTAAGAATCAAGAATGCTAGAAAAAAATGAGTACACCACATGGTGCTGCTCTGATAACTGAAACATTTTGTCCAGCAACAGGAATGACAGAGGCAGCCTCTCTCTTGTGTTTTCCCAAACTGCGACAAGCAGAAACTGGGATAGATCACCTACAAAGGTAAAAGGATACAGACATTAGACCCATTCCTAAGGCCCACCCAGCCCAGTACCCTCACTCCAACAAGGAGTAGGATGCATCCAAGTAGAGGATGCCTGGGAAAGGAATATAGGACAAGTATGAAATGATACTTCACTGGGTGTAACAACATCCAAGCCCCTGGCAATCAGCAGTTAACAGATTTCTCTATGCTGGAATTTTCATATTTAGTATCTAGGACTATCTTTTAACCATTTAGTTGAATTCACTCTGCTTTTGACATTCCTGATACACTATATCAATATATTCCAAAGCTAAATGCTTGCATTATTTAAAAAAAAAATCTTTATTTTGTTTGCAGCTACAACATAATAATCTTGTGATTTCTTCCTCAACCTCTGCATCATTCCTTATTCTATTGACCTACATCATATCTACCTTTTTCCCACTGAAGCTTACCAGTCAATTCCACCTTGTCTCATAAGGGAGCTGTTCTTTACCCTTGACCAGCCTTATTGGCCCCCTCCAAACCATTTCTCAGTCAATCATGTTTATTTGGAGATGGAAGCACCAGAACAATCTGTCATTTTCAAGATATTGGTGCTCCTAAATGATGGTTTCTCCTTTATTCTCTGTTCTTTCTCTAACAATTAATATTCTGTTTGGTTTTTTGACTGGGCTGGCATTTTCAGTAGGCTAGCCACAGGCCTACGAGATCTGCCTCTTCTGGGGTGATGGTTAATTTAGAGTGACTGTGTGTGCAATTTTCCACACGTACCGTACTTAGCGCTTAGCACTTAGCACCGCTGAATTTCACCTGCTGCTTTAACACACAGTATTGTGCTACCTGTTTACAGCTTTTAACTTTAAATTTAGATTTGACAGTCCTGCATGGTATTGTGTTGCCTGCAAATCTTATCACCCCAATCTTCAACCTCTTCACCATACCATTTACAAATATGCAGAACAGAATACTCACTATGGTAAGGTCTTTTGATTGTGAAAATTGACCACTTATTTAAATCATTTTTTTCCTAGAATTTAATCTCTTCCCTAGAAGACCCTATCTTTCTCATCCCACAGCAGAGCCTTTACTGAAGGCTTTACCGTTAAAAGCTTTCTGAAAATGTCAGTATACTAACCAGATCACATTTATCTATATAGTCATTGACAGCTCCAGGGACCTGCCATGGATCTGTGAGGAATGGCTTCCCTCTGCCACAGCCACACTGACTCTTCCCCACTGTATCATCATTATCCATGTGCCAACTAACCCTCACCATCCTTATTGCTTCCTTCCCTCTGCTCAATTGAACATGAGATGCGCTCAGTTACTTTGCAGGACTGCCCTTAAAGACAGATGTCACACTTGCCACTTCCCATTCCTCTGCTACTCAGCAACTTACTGATTTCGGCAGTAGATTACATCCTGTAGTTACTAGTTCAGCTTCATATCCAAATTCCTTTAGAGTCACGGATGAATGCCACCTACTTCTGGTGGTTTCTTACTACCCCTTTCATCAGTTTGTTCTAAAATCTTTGCCACCGACGCTGCTGTTGCAGTCAGCTCAGACTCACCCCTGTGGCGAGCAGACCCTCTGCAGGAGTTTTGCTGCAACCATTGATGCAAACAATTTGTCTAACTTTTCTCTGCAGTCTTTTCTACCTTGCATCCAAACTATCTTTCAAGATCTGGGTTCTCTGGCAGGCTTCTCACCTCTGGTATGTTTGAAAGCATATTCTTAGCTCTTACAATTTAGCAGTTTTCCTCCTCAAAATATTTTTGTGGGTTTATGTTTAATTTGTCAGAGGTTATGTTCTTTTCTCTTTTGCTGTTTGGATGCAACTTTGGATGAAGCAGTCTCCATGATCATTCATACCCAGGCTTCTATGTGGGATCTATAAAATCGGTTTGTCAAATCTTGAATTTGCTTTGCTTTTGCCTAATGGGAACTGCCTGAGGCCATCAAGAAGATACCAGAAAATTTTCATCTTCCTTTTTAACAGTCTCTACTGGTTCCCATCCATGATTGCAGTGGTGAAGTGCATGCTATTAATATTACATTATGCTACACTGAGTCACCCTAGCTCTATTTAAAAAAAGTAATGGTATATCAATTAACTCCAGTAAGATAATGAATTTTCCTTTTATCTTTGACACCTTTAATTCACATATACATGGGTTATTTTGCAACAATGCTGCAGAAGAAATCAGGTCTCTGTAGTACCAGAAGACCACTTTGCTGTTTGCTAGCCACCCACTACTGCAAACCCCATTTCTCTCTCCTGCACTCCCCATTCCCCGCAGACACTCAGTCATGCACATTTTGACTTTCCAAGCTCTCTTTCTGTAACAGCACTGCTAATGTTTCTCCCTGTCTCAGGAAGAGGTGAAAAAGTGAAAAGAAAAAAAGCTAGAGCACCTGCCGAGGAGTGGTGTGAAAGCCACTGCGGCCTCTGCACCGGCCCAATCCATGTCCTGTGACCCCCCTCCTCCCCGCAGCGTGCCCTCCTCTTTTGGGGAGGAGGCAGGAGCGGCTTTCTGTGGGAACAAGGAGTCAGGCAGTTCTAGCGGTAAGAAGCCACAGCTGCTTAAACAGCTGGTTGGCCACAGAAAAAAAGAGCTTGTGTCTCTAAACCTTCATGGCTGGTTGCTTCAAAAGTGACATGGGTTACGTTAGTGTAATTCCTCCGAAGAGAAATGCCATGTCTCTTACTGAGACACCCAAGCTCACATACCTAAAATGCACTGGAAGGAGTCCAAGGCTAGAAACATCCCATAACTTCGCTCAGGCCACACATTACACCTGGGATTTCCAGGCAGTACAAATTCTCTGCCACAAGGAAATTTGCACAGCAGATATCCAGCCTATGCCTAACCCCAGGCAATGATATTAGGGCCTGGCAGTACTTGGAAATTCACCAAAATAGATATTCTGGAGTTGCTATTTGGTCTCCAAGTGCAGACAATCTCTCAGCCTTTTAGACTCATTAACAATAACAACAGCAACAAATAATATGCAAAAAATGTTTGAGTTATAAAAATAGAATGCACATATAAAAGGAATTAAGTGTAATTAGTCTCTTTCCTGAGGTTTAATTATAAAATGCATTAATAAAATGACAGACAGAAATGCCCTCTGCACAAATCATTTGAGGCTGCTTTTATCATTAGATTTCCTCATTTAACATAGAATGAAAATGTGCATACACAATTAATTTCATTTCGGGCAACCGGGAACTATACACCTGCTTAGAGACTGTTCCTTACGCACTGACAGAGGCAAACGTACACAAGGCTATCATCAGTAGTTTAAAAGTACGTTTGAGCGAGGAAAAACCTATTTACTACATTAAAGATATATGTATATTTCCTTCTGATTTAGCCTGCTTCTGAAATTCTGTTTGTATGTATGGTTGGCTTTTTTAAACAAGACAAGTAATAATTACTGTAAAATGTGGCCAGAACAAAGACTGAACTCACATGTACTAGAAGCACTTTATTCCAATGATTCAGAGAAGCTTTACTGTTTGCTTTCTAATTAACCTATCAATAGTGATGTCACTTAAACACTCCTTAGGAATATTATCTTCTCATTATTGCCAGAAAACATTCTGCCCAATTTTATAGCTCAGTTGTTCTTACACATGGATGGAGCATCTGAATTAACTTGAACTGAGACAGATTTTTTTAAGAGGCATTTCCCATGCACACAAACTACTTTCATAATTACATTTAAATCATTAATATTCAACTTTAAAAGCATTGGGGGGCGGGGGGAGGGAGGGGGGAGAAGGATTCAGTGCTTACTTTGTGCTTGCACAATGTAAGAATATAGTAGAGGAGCATTCTCTTTATCAAATGCCATTGGGTCA